>NW_009954614.1:210333-225262 GCF_000747805.2 Chaetura pelagica | reverse complement strand
TAGGGAAATAGAAATCAGCGGATTCTCAGCTTCTGTGGAAACCTTTGGATCGTACAGCAGTTGCTGGGACCACTAAGCATGCCAGTGCCATTTTTTGGAACTTAACAAGTGGTCTGTAGGGTGTCAACTGCCAAGAACACTGAACATGAATGCTCAAAGTGCCTGCCCAAGGGAATATTCAAAGAAACAAGGCTTTAACCCTGTCCAATCCTCCTAAGTATGCATGTGGCCCCGAGTTTGACTACACAAGCCAGTGAGTAATCACCAGCAGAGGAGTCTTCCATCTTCAGCTCCCCATTTCCTATTAGTGTTGGCTACAGAACAATCGGAGAAGAATAATTTCTGTAATGATAAGAATAAATTACACTGAGCTTTACCACCGCATTTCCTGGAATTCAGCCAAGACCCCCCTCTCACTGCACATCCTGTACCACAAAGTCTCTGTCGCTTTCATTTTTCTATCTGCAATTGACAGCCGGGCTTCCTGCTTGCTCTTGGTGGATAATCACTTGGCGAAGTGCAGAGGCAGGTGCTCATTTAACCCAGCCTCTCCACTATGAATAGACTCATCAGCAGCTCTGTGACTCGACAGCTCATCAAATTGCTAATTCTAAACAGTGAAGCAGAGCACATCTGTAGGGTACCAATCCCATTTTTCATGCAGAAATTTGCCTCCAGTTCTGGAGTAAATTGAGTATTTATTCAAAATTTTCTTGCTCTGTCTTCTGCGGAATACACTCTTATCACTGCATTTAAGCAGCACTTCAAAATGAATTCATATCTCACGTAATTGAAACGGTCCTATTGAGTAACATGTTAGAAAGCTAAGAGAATCTCTGATGTCCTTAACATTAACAAACAGGAGGAAAAAACACAAAAAGAAACTAATTTCCATATTTTTTTCAGTCCTGAGTTAAGTGAGTTTCTTCTAAAGGAAGTGCTTGAGTTATGTTTCAGGATTCCATGTAAGGATTCCACACAGTCATTGTCTCTGAAAGATTGTCTTACCAAGGAAGGTGAGAAGAAAACTCCACAGAGAATCCTTCTAACATGGAGGCTCTTCCACTGATTGTTTTATGCATTTGAAAGAGGGAGAGGGAAAAGCTTAGAGGGGCCAGAGCTCACCCAGTCCCTCTACAGAGCTTATGGCAGGAGGTATGAACCAAACCCCTCGGCTAGAAGGCCCACACCTCTACTCAACACCAGTCTGGTTTTAGGCTTTCTTGATTAAAGGCAGCATGGCAGTGCCACTGCTGTCTCACAGAGGAGATGGGGACCTAGTGTGTTTGTCCTTTTAAATTCTGCTTTGCTTCCTGGTGGAAGCAGGTGAAATCCTGAATTAACACAGGAAACACCTGGAGGCTCAGTGAAAAAGGAAACGACACCATGGAAGTAGCTACATTTGTGGGAATCTAAGCTCCAGCAAAGACTGATGTTCTGATCTCTACAAGCATTTTTTAGCAAGTCCATTTAGAATTTGTGAGTTCCCCTAAAACCTTCCATGTGCAACCAAGCATGGTATCTGGACAGTCAAATCAAACTGCTTTCTCATCCGATTTCCATAATTTCATTATTTGATCCTGATCAACACATCAAATGAAGGAAGGTGGATAATCAGCTTTGTACTATAAGAATTGTAAGTATAAGAATCAGGGCAGTTAGAGAAATAATCATTATCCAGATTGGCCAATTTCCCTACCAGTGCAACAGTACTGCTGTAAAGTAGATTTAATTGGGACATCTTCAATCCTATTAAAGAAAAAAAAAAGCCAAAAAAAAAAAAAAGCAAAAAAAAAAAAAAGCAAAAAAAAAAAAAAGCAAAAAAAAAAAAAAGCAAAAAAAAAAAAAAGCAAAAAAAAAAAAAAGCAAAAAAAAAAAAAAGCAAAAAAAAAAAAAAGCAAAAAAAAAAAAAAGCAAAAAAAAAAAAAAGCAAAAAAAAAAAAAAGCAAAAAAAAAAAAAAGCAAAAAAAAAAAAAAGCAAAAAAAAAAAAAAGCAAAAAAAAAAAAAAGCCAAAAAGCAATAAAACAGGACCTTTTGAAAGTTATTTTCTGTCCACCAGTTATATCACAGGCAATGCAATAATTCTAATATTTTTGGAGTAATATTAGTTTAATTTAATTACATAATTCCTGTATTTTCTCTTACTAGATGCAGAAATATGCATATAAAATACAGACATAATTGTGTATGGTTTCTCCTACATATTTAATACAGCAAAAGTAATAAAAAATTGTCCACTCAAGTGCCTTTAGCAAGCTACACTGCCAACCCTAAGACATGAAAAATCCTAAGGTTACACAATACGAAACCTTTGCAATTAACAATTAGGTAAAAAATACCGTGTTTTTTTGATTTTTTGTCTTCGAACGTTAGAGCCTGGAGGGTGCAGGTACATCACATTTTTAGATTCTTTCTCTGGAGGCAAGATGTTCAGAAACGCATTTGAAAACCACCCAAACTGCTTCCTGATTTCACATAATTGCTTAGCTCCCCAAAACACAACACTCACAATAGAACTGTGAGCATGAGCAGTGCCAAACAAAGAGGACATTCACCTTCTATGCCTAACCCTTATTTTAGCACTGAAAATGTGGTGAATGACTTAACTATTATTCTTAAACTAGATTCTCATCTAGCTTTCGATGAATCTGACTCTGAGGAAATGACAACACTGTAGTGTTAATTACCTCCCAGTGATCAGGAAGAACAAAGTGAGGATGACCAGGAGAGTGAATCCACCAACAGCAGCAGTGGCAATTACAAGAATCTGTCCCTGCTCGGCAGCCATATCAGAAGCTGAAAGAGAAGCACAAAGAAAAGAGGTTAAAGCTCCATCAGTCAGGGTTCTTGCTGAATGGGTGATAACATTTCACTGGTCAAAAGTTGCAGTTACTCTGTAATAGTTTTCTTAGTGCTTAGCAAGGACATCAGATGCAAATGGGCCTGTGAAGTGAAAAACTGTAATCCATGTCCTAAATATGATGAAGAGGAGAAGATGTTGATAGGATTTTAAAATGAGGAGCTGGCATCATCAGACATTTGCAATTTACTAAAGTTTGACTATGACAGGATTTTGGACACAAAACTACAACATAGATTTTCTTTAGCTTTATGTAGCTTAATCCTGCAACTAATTCAGAAATCCTCTCTAACCAGCTGTTCCAGTGAAGTCGGCAGCACTGCTATGTATGTAAGACATTAAACTGGGTTCAGAAGACAGCAAAGTAGAAAAAGCATACTTAATGTGTGGCCTCACACAGTCTTCTGTATGACTGGTGTTTATTTTTATTGTCACAACATGTATACAGTTTTAGCTATAACATGTTCTGGTGATTGGCAACACTGTAGGTGAAAAAAAATAAGTTATTTTCTTATGTCTCTCTGCTTTTTGTAGGACATTTAGGAGTTAAAAAAGATCACCTGAAATTATATGGTGAATAGAGACATGCTCTTTTTATTAATTTATTCTATTTAATATTAAATCTTGACATTGACAAAGTACCTACTTACAGTCTGGTTGGTCCTCACTGTTCAAGTACTACATGAGCAGAAAAATAATTAAGCTCAGTTTTTTCTCTATCTCCTGTCTTGTCGCTCTAAAGTTTATTTCTAAAACTCAGTTACACATCAACATTTTCACCAGCTTCCGTTTCCCTAATTCTTAATTTCTGTTTCCATGAGAAACATTAGATTGTTCCGAAAGGAAAATACATACTTCTATTCCATAATCTCTGACAACAGTAGCAAATGTAGAAAATAAAAATAAATCTTAGATTTATAAAGAATGCAACTTTGTTTGTGTAAACTTGCATACTGTTCAATAAGCAGTATCTTCAGCTTTCTTTAGGCACCAGATGATTAGATCTTAGGGAAAACACCAGGCTGTTACAAGGGAAAGCTCAGTAGGCTATAGTCTCTCACTTTGCAGCTGATGAAGCCCAATACAATGCACACACTGCTGCCCAAAGCCTTGTAAAATGCAGTTTCCAAAAAACCCAAACCCCAACATTTGGCTTCTACATAATACTTGTGGTTTAGAATTTAGCAATGTAAACTGGCTTTGTAACAGTAGTAAAGCAAATAAAACCAATAGTAGTTTACATCAATTTTTCAGCAAAAACAGCTTGTTAAATTTCTGCCATTAGGTTTCTGCCCACATAATTTAATGGAGATATGCTCAGGCAGTAAATGACAAGGCATTCAGTATCTGTGGTCATGAGCTCACCGCAGACAAGTTAAATACATACATCTTGCAATAAATGATGTAGCAATTACCGACTGAATAGCTAATCTCCAGAATGGTATCTAGTGATGTTATGGGAGTGGCTTCTAGCTCTGCATTGTTTTAGTTCCACAGGGTCAGGTTTAGTTGGAAAAACACACCACAACAAATATCATGTGACACAAGTAATGTTGCAAATAATAATAGGCTCTCCAAACCAAACGGTGAATGCTATTTTCAGACCAGTGGGGATTGGGCTAAACATTGCCAAGATTGGTACAGCCAGACACAGTTGTAAATGGAGGAGGAGGTTTTAGATGAGACTACTTGCCCATCTCTCAACTTCATTTATTTATTTATTTATTTAAATAGGAAAGAGCATTGTGCAAAAATAGTGAATTCAGAAGGAGAAAAGCAGACCACAGGCTCAGATAAACTAGCTATGGTTTTCTGCAACTGACATTCATTTCCAAGGACACAACACAGAGCCTTTCTTAATGAGAATTAAAGGTGCACAGGTAGGGACTTATTCCATGGTACAAATGAGCACTCTACAGCTACTGAGATGAAGAAAATCACACGTCCTGGAAAATGTCTGCTGAATGGAGCTGCCATTTCTGAGTGCTCTAGCTAAAATAGAATGCAATCTCTCAGTTTAATAATACATATTTTCTATCAAGAATCAGAGTCAAAATAATGAAGGTGAGAAATTTCAGTCTGACTTAGGTCTTTCCACCTCTAAGCAATACAACTTTTAGCAGAGATGATGTATTTTAAAAGCAATCATTCTATTTCTCCTGTTTGTATTTTACTGAGTTGGTAGAGGTGCCAAAGTCCAACACATTATGATTTTTTTTCCAAGTAGCCAAATAACTGTAAGGAGCTTTCAAGCCTGAAACTTCCTGATGACCTTAATTTACTTGTCAGATAAAAATGTCAAATGATAGACAACTATAATTGGAAAATGTGGATTTGTTAAAAACTGACAGAGAGGCAGGCAAGGCAAAATGATGGAAATACTTATTTTTGCTTGAAGTGATCCTTCTAGAAATCAATAAAGGCACAGCGCAGTGAACAACACATATATAAGCACATGTATATGCGCATAGAGAAACTCCTCACATGCAGGTGAAAGGTTCCATAAAATACTATGTAGGCAATGAAAAGATGGTAATCAGAGACACTCAATAATTATTTTTTTTACTGCATTTTGCCATTCTAAATTAAATTCAGCATGCCCTTCAATCTCTGTTCTTTTTTCATTTCTCCAGTTTTCTCCTAAGGTGAAGTTAAAGTTGTAAAAAATAAGAGCTTTGATGCTTATTGTTTCAGTTGAACATGTTCTTGATTCTTGTTTAGAATTTCCGGCTTTTTCTTCCTTCATTTTTCCTCTCCATCAGCTGTGCGTATCAGTATATGACCCCATGTTCCTCCTCAGGACTATTCTTGCAAAGCCAAGCAAGTTCCTGCAACTGTATTTCATCTCTTTGTGTATATATTAGGGTATGGCATTTAATCATAGAACCACATAGCATTTTTTCTAGAACCTCATTTGTTAGAAAACATTACCAGTACTCATACAGCTAAAAATCAGAATTCTATTGCCTCTACACTGTCCAGTGCACAGTCTCTTATGTGCTGCCTAAGCACCACCTAAATCTGTCCAGTGCAGGAAAGATCTGTGCTCAAAGAAAAGACTGTGGCTGTATCATATTTGGGGACATACTTCATTTAACATTTAAAGTTGATAGGCACAGGGCTGAGGAAGTGCTGTTGCAACAGGAACAGGCAAACCACTAGCAGTCCTAAGATGCATAAGGGAGCTTAGTATCTATCTAGCTGAGCTGGCTGTTTTGTTTGGCAATATATTTCATTCTGCCTGCCCATATCCTCAAGAAGTTACTTTTGATAAAAAGTATACTTTAAAAAATCAGTAGCATAAGAGAAAGACAAGGGAGGATTTATTACTTATCCCAGCAGATGATTAGATAGCACTCATGCACGTATAATATGTACCTATAGTATATATATGTGTATATATAAGCATATATATAAATGTATATGTTTGTGTGTCAAAACTATTCAAACACATTGTAGCAGCAAGCAATGTGATTAGTCAAACCAGTGATTTTATTTTAAAAGTGTAGCATGTATCATACATGTACCCATATTATCCAGACAACTCTTCACTCCCATTACTCTTCATGCTTTTCTGAGGTTATAAGCCCAAAATGACATTTTAAGTGTCTAATTGTATAGTTTCAGCTTCCTTGCTTAATACCATGCCCAGAAGTCCCTTCTACATCCAGCCTGGTGTCAGTTCTGTCCCCATTATCTACTCTTTGCATCAATGCCCTGTCTCAGCTCCTCTCCAGGTTCTTCAATCAAGTGTATGGAGAAGGAGCTGCATTTTCCCTCCTCTCTGGGCTGATGTTGGGAAATGTCCCAAGGCTTCTTCAGTTACTCACCAGGCAGACTGGAAGAAATGGCGCAGATGTTTTAGTCACCATGCAAGAGGATGAAAGCTGCAATATTGCAGTTCTGTTTTCCTTTCTTTTCTTTGAGCAAATTTCTCTATTTTATTTTTTATTTTTTTTAAGTTGTGTATTTGTTATAACAGGGCTGGAAGTACTAATGACAAACTCAGTTCTGTTGCTTAGCTACATCACTTAGTCATTTCAATTTGACATCTATCAAGCAGTGGACCTTCCAGCAGACTGAAAGATAAGAAATGTGAGAGAAAGACAGCTAGACAGATAGTGAATAGCTGTAAGATAGATAAGTGGGGACAGTGAGAACTGGATCTCTGATAGGCAGGAACTGGCTGTCAGATGGATTTACAAGGCATTGAAAAAAACAGTACTTAAGAATAATAGGGAAGAAAAATATAAAGTCTAATTAGAATAACCAGTACATTTTCAGAAGTGCAACAGCTCTTGTACTGCAGTGAGCTGATGGGCTCCAGTCTAAGAAAGAATGTGGGCAAGAGAGCAGGCAATGGAAAGGCAATCTTAAAAAGGAGTTTAAAAAGGGAAAAATAAAGCTATCATTAGCACAAGAGTGTAAAACATTTTGGTATGTATTTGCCTGAAAAGCCTTCTTCCAAGTGTTGACTTAACACTACTTTCCCAATCAGTGGATGAAAGGAAAGACTGTGCAAGTAGTTTGAGATCTGAGCAAGGACATTGCTCTCGTTTAGGAAATGCAGAGGAAAAGTAAAACCTCTGGGGCTTCTGGGCACGTACAGTAGAGGAATGCTCTTCTATTTGAAGAACAAATGGCTGAAAATGCAAAACACAGTAAGGAAATACTTCAAGTTTAATATATGACATTCAAAATATCCAGCACTGACTAGATTTGATGAACAGGGACTAGTAGGACTAGGCAGACATGGGAGAGATACAGCAAGATAGTTTCCAAATAGGAGAGATGTGCCATCTCATGTGTTCATTCCAAGCAGAAATTTAACTTACTATTGTCAAAACACCAAACATTCTAACAACAACAACAAAATAATTAAAATAAATCTCCATTTTGCATTGGCAATTACATTATTTCTAAAAATCCTACAGACAGCTTCACAGTTGTTGAATGAATCAGAGCATATGTTTAAAACAATACTGGATCCGTCTGTTAAGTTTTGGAATTCTGGAAAGAATGGAGCTCAGGATCTCAATCACATCTGGTGGTAAATCCAAGGATAATTATTATTAATGAAAACATTAGCCAGATTCTGCCAGGCTACCTCTCCTTGCTTCCACCCTCTGAAGACTTTGTTTTTGCATCTAAGTGTGTCCAGAAGCTCCTTGTTCATCCATGCAGGCCTCCTAGCATTCTTGTCTGCCTTCCTATTCCTGGGCTTGGAGGAGGTCATCCTTGAATACTGACCAGCTTTCTTGGCCTTGATGAAGATAGATTCCTACACAACTTCACTTTGCATGGTCAGAAAGCTAGATGCACGCCAGCAAGGGCTAATTAGTATTCACACGTACTGATATAACTATGCAGTCTAAGTCTCAACACAACCCTCTCCAATCCTTTAATCTAAACATAGGCCAGTATTTTGGAGTACAATGGCACTGACAAAAATGTTGCTATGTTCTAGTTTTTCAGCTGTGTAAGACAGTGCTGTAGTTCAGGTGACAAGTGCTTAGATGTGTAAGTAAAAGAAAACTGAATGATACAAAGCAATGTTAGGTCTGTTTATGGCATCATAAACAGACTCAGTTTCCCAGTTTAATTCAGTATCAGATTCAGCTTTGCTGTTAGGCTTCCAAAAGGATGTTAAAACTTTGTAGAGCTACAAAAGGATTCTATGTTTGGAAAAACTAGGGTGTTTTTCTTTTTTAGAGTGAGAGGAAGCATTTATATGAAAAGCAAATATATAAGGTGCATTTATGTTTCACTATGAAGATTCACACTGAATGCTTAGAAATAACAGAGGTAATAAATGTTAAAGAGCATTGTGAGCTCTAGATCACCACACAGCCCAAGAGCCAGTTGTAGTAGTGCAACAGAGGAGATGTGGGGTTGGGACAGAGTGGGTAGAATCTCACTCCCAGGAGATGTTTCTATCAGCAATGCCAATGAGAGAAATGCCACTGGAACCACAATCTTTATGATTTAGATGGGTAAGTCAGATTTGCACAAACATGACACAGGCTTATAGAGGTTTAAATAACATTTACATTTGATAAGAGCTATGTCCCTAGGCCCTAGTATTTTTTGCAGCATCAGATGCAGAGAGGATCTACTCGAATTCTTCAAAGCACCCAAGTACTCAGCTCCTATTTAAAGCAATTGGATTAAGTACCCAGAAAACTTTAAAAAGTCCAATTAGGCAGTAAGCACTTAGAAATCTATCCCTAAAACATTTTTCAAATAGAAGTTAAGAAGCAATGAAAATGGAACACAAGCCCAAGGGTGCTCTTGAAAACACATAGTTTTGAATCTGTACTTTAACTTAAGCAATTTGAATTCTAAAACACTAATGAAAAACAAGGTATACGTAATTGGTTAATTACAGTAATTTCATTAATGAGTGCTTTAGTGTTGCATCTACCACACAAATTTTATCTCAAATGCTTGTAAATACTTTGCAGTTTCTTTGAACATGGAGGGCAATACATGACTTAAATATAAAATTGTTCAGAGCATGAATAGCATACATAGTATAAAGCCTTTTTTCATATTCTGTGGGAATATGTAGGCTTTTTGCTTCTTACTGGCAGATCTAGCTGGCTCATTGTTTGACAGAAATGCATATAAAACTTTTCATTTTTTCTATCTGTAGAGTCTGGAAGCTGTAAAAACTACAGAGAAAAGACTCCATCCTTGTGTGCTTGCATGAAGCTACTGTATTGTAGAGCCTAAGAGTACTTCTAGATGTCAAAAGGAAGGCCTTCTTTAAGCAGAGAAAGGAACAGAATCAAAGAACATCTCCAGCTGGAAGGGACCCATAAGGAATTTTTGCAAAGGAAACATTCCTTCAGCTGCAGTGTTGGGTTAAAATTTCTATTTGTTACAAATCCAGAAGTGTGAAGCTGGGGCTTACTTGTTTTTTATCATACAGCAGTGGTCATTCTATGCAAAGCAAATGGTATGGATTCAGGCACTAAAATTCCCAGTGCTTCACTGTTTTAGAATTAGATGCTACTTCTATTGCATTTGATTTTTATTTTTTTTCCTTCAGTGAAACTTACTTTCATCTCCAGTTTCAAATTCAAACTTCTGGCTATAGCCGCTGTATCCTGCTGCCGTCCTGACTCTGATATGAAATATATACTTGGTGGCTGGCTTGAGACCTGTGACGATAACACTTGGAGCCTTGGACCTTGTGGAGGAATAGCTGAGCTGCTCATGCTCCTGGTGGACAAAAGAGGGGAGAAACGACATCAAGTTGAGTTGCATAAACTTTGCAAAAATGATATAGCAGAACTGAAGCTCCACATTCTTCCCATGAGTGTAAAATGTGTTTGTAAAAGCAGGTGCAAGTATGGATTTTTGTACTTTGATTTTGCACTATAGTCACAATGTATGATGTGGCCTTGGCTCAGATTTCTCTTTTTTGTCTTTAATCTTACATAAAAACACATCACTTCTTTGTGACTTGGGTTAGTAATTACACTGTAGCCAAAACACTATGGAATTAGTACAAGACTACTGTCACAGAAAATGGGAGCTAGAATGGTAGCTAATTATTTTTGCACAATGGACAAACTGGGAGGCCAATAAATACTAATAAGCTGTAAAGTAAAGATGTGGGAGTATCCGAATACCCGCTACTCACTTCTACCCGCAGGTAGTGCCAAAATGCCGGCGCTATCCGTGGGTAGACCTGTGGGTAAAAGAAAATACAAATTAACTTTTTCTTTAAAGTCTGGAAACTTCTAGAATGGTTCAACTGCTTCACTGCTGTTGAACTTGATTTCTCTTTCCACATAGGTGTAATGTAGTCATGCATGAAATTCCCTTTCACACTTGATAAGGAGGAACAATCCCTGCAAAAGCTCCTGTTTATTCCCTAGCAGTTGATCCTGGACATCTGCTGAGAATTTCTGACTCTCACAGAGAACTCCTGACTCTCGCAGGAATCACTGAGAGTTATAGTGTGCAGAGATCATAGTGAATTATTGCTGCAGACAAGCTGTTCTAGTGTGGAGACCATGTCAATTGCTGTGTAAAAACTAAGTACTTTTTTGCTAGACAGGTCGTTGACTACCCTTTTACATGAGGGGATGACTTAGAAGAGTTTATTCCCTGTCATTAGCTACTGTCACTTGTTAAATCAGTAATCTGTAATATTTTGTACGGTGCCTTAAGGCTAGCTTTACTTTTTTGCAGCAGGATTTGTCTCCAAAATGACACATGAGCAGAAATGTCCTTGGCATATACTTAACAATCCAACTGTGATACCCATAGGGTACCATAAACATTTATTATACCGTGCAGTAATATTAGAGTATGTATAAGTTATTCAGAGGGTGCTTCCAGCCTGTTAAGAAGGAAACAACCTGGTTCACAGAGGAGATATAACTAGGAGAATAATAGGTTTGTGTTAGATTTTGTTGGACTCTCAAACTCTTCTGAGCCACTGACATATATTGTTTTATACAAAGTAAGAAGTTTTATATGAAACATGCCAAATCAACTTCAATCATGGTGTAGCAAAGTGACATTAGCATAGGGCAGCATGTGAATCAGTATTCCTCCCAGTAAGCATTCAAGGAGATGGCTAAGAAAACCAAATTAAAAAACCAACCGAACAAAAAAAGTGATATAATGATCAATAATCCAATGATCTTACTTCAAACAGTGGAAATAATTTGAGAAACTCTAGTAAGAGGAAGCATTGATCTGTTCTACATTCTACTACCAAAGTCTAAAACAGCAAAAAAAGTGAATTTAAGCTGAAATAGTAAGACACTGAGTACATGTAATCTCACAGCTTGAGACTACAATTAATATATCATTTAACAACATCTGTAATTATAAAAAGATTTACATGAAAAGTTATAAATTCACTTTGAACAGGTTGGTGGGTTTGAGACTTTTTTTTTAAACTTCAGAAAATATCTGTTTTCTTCTGATAGAAGGCCAATCTGCTAACATGATGTATTTTTTTTAATATTCTTTTTTTTGTGATTAAACTGGCTTCAACTTGAAAAATAGCATGTATGTGAGCAAAAAAAAAGGTATAATGGGCTAATACCCAGGATTGCAACGAAACAAAGACCTCCTACGCATGCAGAGGGGTTTTCATACTATTTTATGGACACTACAGAAACATGCAGTGTATGAATAGCTAAATTCTATTCTATCGCCTTGTTATACGTGCAACTTCAGAGACTTCCTTGTGGAGAGGGGTCATACGACTTAACACGCAACTTGGCCATGGCATGAAAACTTAGAGAACACAAGACTTGGAATTATTTAGTAATGAAGCTTCTGTCTAAAGTATGCACTTTTGCCCAAAGAAACGGTCTTTCAAAACAAGCTAGAGACCAGGTCAAAATCAATCCAAGAATTAGGGAAAACACTGGGGGAAAAAAACCCAGAAACCACCAGATTTTGCACAATCCTAAGACCACACTGAATCATAAGTATGTCCCAATGTTTGTGATACAGCTTGTTAAATATCAGTATTAGACTGTTTCTGCACTTCAGGTAAAGACACGACAATCAGTGAAGGAAAGATGCCGGTTATGTTCATTAAAGGTTATGTAAACAGCAAATGCTTGCTCTATACAGTTTCAGTGAGTACTACGTGCTCCATCTGTCATAGCCCAGACACAGGTTGCCAGAGACTTTAGAGTTTGGAACACAAGCATCTTTCAGAATCAAACTCTTTCCTGCAGCCACCTCTGCTTGAGTATCTGAATCTGCATCTATTCTAATTTTGTACTTCATTTTACAGTCAAGATATTTTTTCATATCTAAAGAAACAGACTGACTGAAAGAAAGTCAGTCACAATGGTGCTAATGGCTAAGATGAGACAAACTGATTTAATGGAGTAGCAGGATAAGAATATAAAATAATAACTAAATGCTATCTCCTTTTGCAATGTGCCAGAATAGCTGGATCTGTCCCATCGACATATGCTGTAATTAAACATTTTCACTGCATGACATAATCAAATTAAATGAGAGTTCTTCATTATGCCTCACTCAAAGTGGCTACTTTATTAATGAATGTCATATTCATTCAATATCCAGATGTTACAGTGATGAGTATTACCATTTTCTCATATGCTCAAAAGAAAGGGGATTCCCTCTGATGACATTAACACTTGCAAGCAAATACATAAACCTACGTGAACACACTGCTTTCTAATTTTAACCCTACCTTCCTTCAGAGGGAAGTTGCAGAGAAATGAAGACTTTGTGCACATACATGAAGCATATGCTGATAAAGATTAAGCAAAATGTGATTACCTTTACTCAGTTTAGACTCATACTGCAGTGAAAGAGTTTACATTCTGATAGTGTATTTATTGCTAAAAATCCCTAGTGCAAAAAAGGATTAATGGAAATAAAAGCTGAAATGCAGACTTTTCCTTTTATTGCTCAAACAAGCTTTAAAATATTAACTGTACCAGTAAAGCACTGATAAAAATCCCGGCACTTTCATGTGCATAAAATTTGTCACTGCTAATATTTGAGTGGGAAAGAAAACAAGTCTCTAATGAAAATAATATCAGTCCTTGTTTTAGCAATTGAAAAAGATTTCTATAATTTAGAATATATAATATATAATGGGAGCTTCAGGAATTACGGCTCTTTCACAGTTTACTCTGTTTCTAGCTTATTTTACAAATGACAATCAAGGTATTCAGTCCATCGAGTTCCATAAGTAACTGAAAAGCCTTCTTAAACTAATAATTATTTCAAAGGCTTCTGCCAGCTGAAAACATACTTATTATGCACCTACAACTTCCAAATGCGTGTGTGCAGGAAGACTCAAGGGAGACAGCAACTGAATTGACTATCTGCTTGTAAATACATTTTCTAGTTTATATCCATTGTCCTCCAACATGAAAACTTGGTACTTAAGCCATATAATCCTGCTTAGCCTTTTTGAAGTGCTATCACTTAACAGAAAGAAATACTAATAGAGTTTGAATCTATACACCACGGGGACTAGGTCTTTCTCCTGTGCACTAAAGCACAATGTCAAAGCTGAAATACCACATTAAAGTAAAGAAGATTCAGACACTATCAATGTTTAAGTAAAAGCACCAATGATAAGGAAGAATCTTTTTTTAGAGGTTTTGGTCACATTTTTCCTCCTTTCTAGCTACATTAGTTTGAAGCATACGCAAAATGTGACTTACAGCAGAAATATTATTTTAAAGGAATGGCCACAATTCTCAAAGATAAGAATTTTTATTAATCACATCTTTGGTCCATCATGAAATTAAGCCTCTTCCTTATTTTTGTCATGGAATCAGCTATGATGGCACTTAATTGCCTCCAGAGTTGGATGAACTTTAATGTTGCAATACACTTTAGAATACAACAGTAGGTAACTACTAGGTATAACCAAGTTGTGATTAACCAGTTCAAACAGAATCTATTAAAGACAAATAACAGCTAGGTGTGGAGTTTGTACCTACTGTGCACCTTTTTCAAGAAAAAAATAGCCCCCAAATCTCTAATTTATGGAAATTGCCGTTGATTTATACTGCCTATATTCCTCTCATAATTAATTTGTCCCAAATAATTATAAAATTTGTCCCAAATATAAATAATAATTATATTAGTTGTATTTGTCCATAATACAACTTCTGAATGTCTATTGCTCCCAGTCATATCTTACTTTGCATTTTACATAGATTGCTGTAACTGAGGAGTAACTACACTAAAATCAGTAAAATTAACTACACCTGAGAAACTCAGTCTGTTTCTGAAAGCTGCTTTGTCTTTGCTAATTCTGTGCATAATTTTCTTTTAGAAGACTATTGACCTATACTTTATCTATTAACATGAATGCAAACAGCAATATTTTGATGATATTCGAGAAAAAAAACCCATGGGTCCAAAAATGTTGATCACTATCAGCTTACAATATGATCAACAGGATTAAGTAAATTCTCATTGCAATATAGACAAATAATAAAATTACAGTAATAGAAATAATAATCAAAGACACTCTTCATTTTCTTAAAAATACACTTCCTAAAAAACTTGGACCTCTGGTTTCCTGC
>NW_009954614.1:202712-210311 GCF_000747805.2 Chaetura pelagica | reverse complement strand
GCTGATCAACAAATTTTAAGTACATTTAGAGAAGTGATTACAAAGATATGAGGACCATTCTGAACTGAGATGAAAACTTTTGATAGGAATAAGTAGGGCCGTAAGAAAATTGTCAATGGCTCTGGTATTTGCCTCAGAGAAGAAACTTGCAGCATTTTAAGACATCAGCCACTTCAGGTTGTAACCTTCTCCCTTCCTTTCTCGACCTTCCTTGTGTTTAATCTGAGATGCAACAGCCTGGGGAGCTGGAATACTAAAGTGTGCTTTAGCTGTTAGACCTTTCAATATTTTATATTTTGATTGCTTGTCAGCCAGCTCATCACTTTCCCCATAGAAAAAGTGAAGCTGTCAACAAGAAATGGGGAAGAACAGATAACCAATCATAAGGAAAATATGAAAAGGTCAAGATCCAGCAAAACCTAATTTTAATTGGATTACAAACCTGGAAAGGCAGAAATTAGTTGATGTAAGGTGAACCATGAAAAACAGAAAATTAAAGGAAAAGAGATGTAGAGAGGGTGACTCCAAAACAGTGTCAACATGCTCCAGCACAATGAGGTGAGAGGTGGGGAGAGCAAAAGCTGTGTAGCTAACACCTGGGAACCCCAGGTGTGAAGGCAGCAGATAGGACACGGCTGATTGTACTGACAGGGAGATTAAACTGAAAGGAATTAAAACAGGTCTGTGCCTAAAGTTGGTGATGGAACAGGGTGCAATTCAGAATATAATAAGGTGAGCTGGGCAATAGGACTTGAATTGTCAGATAAGCGTGGATATTAAATTTCATCTTTCTAGCAGTTATGAGCTACTCTGATAACATTTTGTTTTTGAATTAAAAATATTTACCAGTGAAAACCTCTGCACCAGTATCTCCAGGAGTCTTTCTAACTTCAGCATATAAAAACGTTAGTTTATTCAGTTGTCCCTGTAGATTTTTCTTATTTTTTTCACACTTTTAAACTTACTTTCCTCTGCACCATCTTTTCCTGTTGGGAAGAAGCAAGGAGCTACTTCAAACATGAACTAACTTCCTCAGCTCAACTAGTATTTACAATTATTGCTGTCATCTTTGGACAATAGAGCAGTTTCCTCTGAAATACCTATCACTAAGGTTTACTTCATAATGAGATAATAAACCCAATGACAAATAAACATTAACAGGAAATAGATGCAGTCCTGCAAAATCTGAAGATTTTGAAGCCTTCTGTGACTTTTCCATTGTGAAACAAGCCCCGAGATCTATGTACATACAGCCAGTAGGCTAATTCTCAAGTCATTACCTTGGTATATGTGTCAGATTCATGTTCCACAGAGGCCACTGCAGTTGTTGAGACTCCACATAAGAAATACAAGTTCCCTCTCCTCATGCTCACCTTTAACGCTCCTCCAGAGTTCAGCAATCTGCAGATTTAACTACATTTGCTTAATTACATTTTACAGCTCATGGACTTTTCTTCCATGGATTTACTTCATTATTTTTTGAACCAATTTTACTTGTGGCTTCTAAAGCATCTATAGGCAATAGGTTTAATTACAAACTACTGCTAAAAAATGCTGGGTTGTTTGCTTTAATCTACTTCCTGATGATTTAATTGAATATACTCTAGTTCCTCATCTATAAGAAATAACGAATAATCATGAATATCAGTAATTTGTTAGTCAAACTCAACATATCTCTCTATAGAACAAGAACAGTACTCCTAATTAAAGATGGAAGTAGGTCATGGGATAATGAAGTTTTTAAATTGAAAATGACGCTGGAGGAAAAATAACTAAAAAAAAAGGGACAACTCAATCCATAAGATGCAAAAAATCCACAATACAAACACCTGAATGTCTCTAAGCTGCTGAGATGTATGGCAGGTAATTTCACATTTATCATTATCAGCATAGGGTCCTCTATTTTGCATTGAAATGTGAACATATTTTTAACATAAGGAAGCATCTTACAAATGAAGTGGAATTTCAATACAACTGCAATGATCTCATTTTTTCAGAAGACCTCTACAATGATGGTGACTCACTATGGTACAAGGTAGCCAACACCCTACTTTGACAAAAAAGGCACAACACATTTTCAAAACTGTGAAATCTACCAAGTGAATCTACCATTCCTAAAAATAGAGTACTGAATCAGCTACACAACACTCAGCTGCAACGGTGCTGTGTTGGATATCCTGTACTGTGCTGGACATTTTGTCAGATTTGTAATGCTTTGCAGGAATTTTTTAACTGCTATGTGTTCTGTATGCATTTTCACAAATGCCCTTGTGAAAACTACATTGCTACATTGAAAAAACTCTTGAGGCAACAAGTCTTTACAACTCCTTTATAATATGTGCTTCAGTCTTCAGGGTGCTAGGACAAGTACAGTGACTGGGCTGATTTTAAGATAGGCTTGACCTGAGGTTGAATCTTCTACAGATACACCTTTTATGTTCCTTATGTCTTTTCCTTTTCTATTGAATATTTCCTACCTGACAAATACAGAAAAATGCCAGGTCCTTTATTTGGGCCACAACAACCCTAGGCAATGATGCAGGCTTGGGAAAGAAAGGCTAGAAAGCTGCCCAAAGGAAAAGCACTTGGGGGTGTTGGTTGGCACCTGGCTTAACATGAGCCAGTGATGTGCCCAGGTGGTCAAGAAGGCCAAAAGCATCCTGGCCTGCATCAGGAATAGCATGGCCAGCAGGAGTCAGGAAGTGATTGTGCCCCTGTACTCAGCGCTGGTGAGGCTACGGCTTGAGTGCTGTGTTTAGTTTTGGGCCCCTCACTACAAGAAAGATACTGAGATCCTGGAGCAAGTCCAAAGAAGGGCAACAAGATTGGTGAAGAGTCTGGAGCACAGTTCGTATGAGGAATGGCTGGGGAACTGGGGTTGCTTAGGCTGGAGAAAAGGAGGCTGAGGGGTGACTTTACCATTCTCTGTAACTACCTGAAAGGTAGTAGCGAGGTGTGGGTTTGTCTCTTCTCCCTATTAACAAGCAACAGGACAAGAGGAAATGGCCTGAAGTTGCACCAGGGGAGGTTTAGATTGGATGTCAGAATAAACTTACTCACTGAAATGGTTATCAAGCACTGGAACAGGCTGCTGAGGAAGGTGGTGTAGCAGAGCACTCCTGCCACCCCTCCCACAACCAGTGTTGGGAGCTGTTACATTCTTTGTTAAGCTCTCTGGACATAGCAAAAGAACCCCTAATGGGCCCACTTTTGTGCGGTCAGACTGGGTGGCTGAGACCTGAGACCTATTTCTGGTCTTAACCCCTGCTGGGCTGTGGAACTGACAGCAGACAGGGTGGCACCTGGTTTTCACAGGCAATTTGGGAATTGCCATGATGGGGCATTACAACATGAACAGGGTCACTAGCCAATGGGGTGTCTTGACCCAAGGAGAAGAATGAATGAATGGCCACAGGTCAGATCTACAAAAAAGGAGTTCCCCACTGGGAAGCTGGTTGGGCTTTCCCTTGGAGTAGCAGACCTGGCAGGAAGCCTACTGATAAGGGTTGGGATGCCACCTTAGGAGTGAGATTGAGCAAACTCATCTTTTTCCTAGATATATCTTTGTCTGAGCCTTGTCCCTGTTGGACAAGTGATTCTGGGTACCTGAGGAGGAGGCTTTCCCTTCTGTCTGAGTGTGCACATGTGGGATTATCATTATCCATGCTAAGATTACCTGTGTTAAAACCAGTCAAAAAAGCTTAGGAATCCTTAAGTAGTCGTGGTGTGGTGTGTTAATATTCCCGAGTGACATCTGAATCTGTGGTATCATTTTTTATTTATCAGAGGGCTAAATAGCGTTGCTTGGACTAAATAGTCATTCTTAATCAGCTCCTGTGCATTTTGGGTGCCTCTGTCACAGGTGGTTTAATCACCATCCCTGGAGGTGACATATAAAACATACCGGTGTGGTGCTTAAGGACATAGTTTAGCATTGAACTCAGCAGAGTTAGGTTAATGGTTGGACTCAATGATCTTAAAGGTCTTTTCAGACCAAAATAATTCCATGTTTCTATTATCCAAAAGATCTAATTTTATAGATAGACCGATTCATATTGCTATTGTGAATATGGAGTAACTGACTGCAGTCATTAGGGTTAATTTAAATATACATCAATGATAGTTATATGATGAGCATTGTACTGTATGCATTTTTGTAGCACCCAACACAAGAAGGACATGGAGCTTTGAAGCAAGTCCAGAGAAGGGTCACAAAGGTGATGAGAGGGCTGGAGCACCTCTCCTAAGAAGACAGGCTGAGAGAGTTGGGGTTGTTCAGCCTGGAGAAGAGAAGGCTCCAGGAAGACATTATAGCAGCCTTCCAGAACCTGAAGGGGGCTACAAAAAAAGCTGTGGAGGGACTTTTTACAAGGGCAGGTAGTGACAAGGGGTAATGGCTTTAAACTGGAGACAGGCTATACGTTAGGAAGAAATTCTTCGGTGTGAGGGTGGTGAGACACTAGAAAAAGGTTGCCAAGGAAGCTGTGGATGCCCCATCCGTGGCAGCATTCAAGGCCCGGGTGGATGGGGCTTTGAGCAACCAGATCTAGTAAAGGATCAGGTTTATAATATGATACTTCACATGCTATCTTTGTTTTTCATGTACAAAGTTCTATGAGACAATTACGTTCTTTTTCAGCAAAAGTCAGGACTTATAAATATAGAATAATGTTGACAAAATTAAATAGATTCAACACCACTCAAGAAAAATCCATTCTGGGGAAAAAAAATTGGCTCTAAAATACAAACTGACACTAATTAAAGTGACTTTAATCACTCCAATAGAACTAGTAAATGAGAGACAAGAGGAAAGCTGATGTTCTGTATATAGGGACAATCCTTAGTGATTGTGTAGCAGTTTTCATTATGCTAACTTCTTCAGATAGATATATATCAATAGCTATTCAAAAGTCACTGAAATAGCACATTATTTGTATATTTGTGAGAATGTGTGGGCATCTTTTTGTGTCTTAGTGCAGGTAGAGAGCAAACATCTACCTCGTAATGTTAATTCAAAAGAGCTGAATTAAGCTCTGGTGTCCTGACTATATTGCAGATCCTGGACCATCAATAAATATGGCATATCATTTACATTTCTGTTTTCAGACACCTCAGTGGGTTAATAGAGGATTATAAAGCAAAAGTGGAAATCTTCCTATTAGTTTAACATGAATTTAAAAGGACAAAGTAAACAATCTAAAGAGTAAACTAAAATGCTGATTTTACACTTTCAAAACTGTTTCAAAAAGCAAGTTTTGTTCCTATTTTTTTGTATCAGGAAAGTGGCCAGTCTTGAGCCGAAATATTTTTGGAGTTGGTAAAAACAAACAAATATTTAAAACAATTTAAATTACAGACAGGTGACAACACCTTTTTAAAAAGGAAGGTCTGTCTCAGTCACCAAAGAATTTCTATTGTATTAATAGAATATGTAAATACTTCTGGCACTATATGCAAGAAAACCAGATAGTTTGTGCAAGGTCATTGCAAATACAAGATGTATCAACCTGGTGAAGTTCCTACAGCAACATAAATGTTTTTATGAGCAGCAGGTGAATTCCTGCAAAAAACTCTAAAGCTATTAACAGCTCAGTAAGGAGTACATAATAATAGGTTGTTAACTCAGCCTCCCTGACAAGAACATTAAGAAAGGGCACTTTGAAACTCTTAATACTAATACATTGAGAAAAAAAAAAAATATAAAAAATTGCACTATGTTTCTGTAAATCAACAAAATAAACATTCATTAGGGTACAAAACTAACAAAACTATGTGGGAGTTGGCTAATGGAATCATTAATTTAAATGAAAAGCCCCTCTAATAGCATGTTTCTTTCCAGCAATCACCCCCACGCCCCCACTAATCCCACAGCTTTTATTTAATACATGGTAATATGCTTGTAATAATAATAATAAACATGGAAATAGTGAGTTTTATTGCATGAAAATGGAATGGGTGTCCTTAAAAGAGCTTCCACTATCCCTTTCAATTTTTCTCCCTGAATGACTGCTTAGGGGACATCACTACTTAATAAAAAGAGGTTGCCTGTATTATGCAGTCAGTGTCTCAGTGGCTTTGTCTCCATTTCATTGTGAAAACTGAAGGACTATCTCTCCTTTTGCATGGATAGTGTGCAGTTCAAAGTAGTCTTAGAAGTAGAGAGGGGACAAAAAAAAGGAATTTTCTCTGGTTCCCCCCCCCCCAAAAAAAAAAAAAAGATTACATGTCTCCATGTCTCTTTACCTGTATTTCCCCAAATATCTCCTGAATCCACCAAAGATTGCAGGAAAAAAAAAAAAAAAGTGAAATGATACTTCATATTGGAACATTTGTTCACTTAGACAAAGCCATTATCTCACTTACGTGGGGCCTTCTGTTCAGCCAGGCCAGACACCTTCCCTGCCAGTTTGCCTTACAACACATGGGGACAGCCTGCTCCTGCAACTTTAGAATTTCCTTCTTGAAGAACGTCGTCTTCCCGGACCCCTTTGCCCTTAAAGACTGTTTCCCAAGGCACTCTCTCAACCACTGTCTTGAACAGGCCAGAGTCTGCCCTCCAGAAGTCCATGGTAGTGGTAGTTTTGCTTAACCCCCTCCTTCACAAAGAATCAAGAACTCTATTATTTGTGATTGCTAAGCCCAAGACAGGCTCTGACCACCACATCTCCCACTAGTCCTTCTCTGTTTTTGTGAACAGGAGGTCCACTGAGGCACCTTCCCTGGTAGGCTCACTTATCAGCTTTGTCAGGAAGTTACCTTCCACACACTCCAGGAACCTCCTAGACAGTTCTCACTCAAAGGTGAATGCATTGATACTAATTAATAGTTAATCCTAACATGTTTGAAGTTGAGAGTGCATTCTCTATTTTGTCAATTCAGGTTTAGACATTAGCTTTCTTACCACTTCCTTCTGTGCAATTGATTGCTTCTCTGAAGAGACATTTCTTTTTTACAATGTGTTCATCAAAATAATCTAAAGTTTGACCTTGTGAGATAAAATTTACTGCCCTATAAAATAGCTGCTTATTATTTTTGACTCTACCTAGCCACACACTTAAGGTCAACAGCTGATTCCTGCAATTAACATTAGTAACTATTAAAACTATTTTTTTTCTGAAGTTCGAGTGCCAAATGGCTAGAAAAACTGTTTTCTTAGGAATCAGCCTCTGCAATCAGTAGATTTACCTTTCTTAGCTTTCTTTGAGTTATGGAACTAGCTGTGTGGCGCTACGTCTATTGTCCTGTAATTGTTTGCATGCCTCCCATGCCAATGTCTTTGAAAGAGTTTGAAAACCATTTATTCAAAACCATTAATGCACTTTTAGTACACTTGTGCATCTCTTCTAGTATTTACTGGAATAAGCATTGTACATGCAGTTTTCCATGGGGAAAATGGTATTGGCTGCAGACAAGAACACAAGATCAGCAAAGACTGAACTGTAGGATTTTCTGTTTGTTTTGTTTGTTCGTTTGTTTTTGTTTGGTTTGTTTTTTTTGTTTGGGATTTCTTGTTCGTTTTGTTTGTTTGTTTTTAATCAAATCCACTAGGCTTGCTTAAGCAGCATTACATTTTTCGTCCAGATTTTTTTCTCCAGCAGG
>NW_009954614.1:190113-202624 GCF_000747805.2 Chaetura pelagica | reverse complement strand
CAGGAATGACAACAGTAATAGATCTGTAGGCTGCTTTATTATTAAACACAAAGGTTTAGAAGCTAGCTCTAAATAATTGACAACAACGATTAGGAGGCCAGGCAAACCAGGACCATAATGGAGAAGACTGAGCTCAGAACTCCTTTGATAAACCCTTTGCTGCATGTAATTGATATTTAGAGGCAAGATTTCTTTTTCTCCTAATAGTAATTATATCGGTGTCATTAATAATGGCTGCTGCAAGGTCCTCAGGTTCTTTTCCTGCAGGCAAAAATTATATCTGGTCAGAGAGTTTCATAATTGTTCACTCTCGTTTTCAACAGTTTTGGGACCTTTCCCCCCCTTTTTTAGAATCTAGGGCTTTTACAGTTCTTCCTTTGGGAAACTACATTAGTAACAGCAGAACAGGAAACCTGAGAAGCTTGTTTAACATCACCTGCTATGCTAAAATAAGCTGGGAGATTTCGCTTTAATGTTTATGTCCCAAAGAGCATTCACGAGACATGGTTCATTTCCCAGGAGCTCTGAATGGCTGAGAATGTGAGAGGTGCTCCTTGAAGCCCTGGTGCTTCTTTATGATACACTGATTGCTCCTGCAGCTATGGTCAAATACTAAGGTCTGCTTAGTACCTCTCTCCAAAAGCTCTAATACATCCAAATTACTCAATGCTCTTGTTTTTATGAGAATGTGCTGAAAATGTAATGAAAACATAGTCTTGCATGAGCCCTACATTTCTTCTTTCTAGTCCCATCAGAATAATTTTATGTGGAGCCATCAGATTGCTACTTATACCTCAAATAATTGAAAAATATTACAGGAGCAAAGTGTTCATTTTAAAAGAGAATGATTAGCATGAGGCTAAAAATTGCCCAGCTGATCATCCAATTCTAACTTGCAATTTTATACTGACTATACTTACTGGCCAGGCAGCTGCTCATCTGCTCATCCCTATTGTTATAAACCTTTTCCTATTCCCCAAACTTGTCACTGATGCTGACTTTTAAAGTTAAGTCAGGAAGCTTGCAAGGGTGTAAAGCACACTGTGGTATGTCTAACAATGATACAGGAAAATGGCCAGAGAAAGAATGAGCACATGTTAACAATCCAGCCACAACAGCATCAAATGAACTACACCTTCTCATGAATAACGTGACACAGTCTGAAGGCTCCCTTGAGCCTCATGTAGATTTGAGCTGGTGCATATATTACTCTTCATGATTAAAAATCTCACATAGGAGCAAAATCTGAACCATGAAAGTAATAGTTGGTACTTAAGGGAAATAGGGAAGTTGTAATATAGCTGTGTCTGAAAAAATGTGATCCTTTTAAACATTATGCAAAATTATAATAAAAGAGGTGGAGAGAGTGGAGTGGTTTAGCTATTTAAGTAATAAGGAGGTTGAGGGTCAATGAAACTCACATTCCACACAGACCTCACGGAAATGCATAGGGCTATAGAAGTGTCTAACATTACCTTATCTTCCCAAACTATGACCCAGAATTTCAGAACATTATCTGATCTGCATGATGTGGCTTCTTAAAAAAAACACTTATATTTTATCTAATTAGTGTAATGTCATGTAAAGCTCCTGTTCGTTTAAACTAGATTCCAGTAGACACTCAAGTAGGGTCAGGTTCTGCCTGAGTAGAACTGAATCAATCTGATAAGATCATAATGAAATGTCTCCTTAGCTGGAGAAGACATAGGGGAACATCTGTTGTCTTAGACTGGGATGAGTCGCATATCCTGCACTGGCAGTTCACATAGGGAGAAAAGCTAGAACAAAACAACTTGGGCACATGTGTGGAAGTGAGCTTGACGTGTTCACAGGTCTTCCAGGACTGTGCTATTGTTGTGCGAGTCTTCAGTGTAGAACTGAGTACAGCACAAGACTATCTGTTCCTCAAAAGGTGTGGAAAAAATGACAAGGATCAACCTGTTCATACCTCTGTCTTTACAGTGAGAGCCACATCTTTTTGCTGTCAAAGTGCAGAGTATGTAATCTATCATACATACACACTTCCATGGCTTTGAAATAATATGGTGTGCATATTTCTAGACAGACAGATTTGTTTTAAACTACTAAATAGTATTGCAGGCAATCAATTTAGAAAGACAAAATTATCTTCTTGTTTATAATTATCAATTTAAATTTTTAAATGTATATCTCTGTCATTAAAAACATTATGCACTGATATTCTTAAATCTTCATATTATTCCTATCAAGTAATTTACCTCAAGCTCTCCTACATATTATACTACTCATATTCAGGTGGCTTATTTTAACTTAATGAATATTCAAAGAAATAGCAGTATTTGTTTTAATATTTGATTTTAAGAAGGAGTGTTGCTTCTCATGTAAGTTAAGTAAATACAACTGTAAAGTGACAGAAAAATTAACAAGGTCATATTGCTTTTTAATTTTTAAATCTGTTACTTTGCTTCATTGGCTGTTCATCTCTTTCTAAAATCTCATTGGAAAACTAATTTCCTCCTTGCCTCTACTGCTCTGTTATTTTCTCTCTTTTATTTAGTCTCTCTTTTATTTATTCATCTCTCAGTAATACTGGAATGGAGGAAAAGTAATATCTGACATCCTAAATACCCTCTCCACTCACTGTCATATGGGTTCAAATTTTTATGTGAAAGCTGCCTGTGAGTTGCAAATTGAGTCTGCCAACAAAATATTTTGTCAAAGGGATTTGGCTTTAGTGCAGATTTCATCAAATGACAAGAAAGCGAAGAACCATTAGCCAGTCCCTCCATCCTACATCCTGCTCCAAATGATATTCTCTATTTGGAGATGTCATCGCAATGCCTTAGGACAATGTCCAAATGGAGGCAGGTGACCCCCGCAGAGGTCAGTTTTGGAACCAGTGCTGTTTAACATCTTTGTTGGAGACATGGACAGTAGGATTGAGTGTATCTTGAACAAGTTTGCTCACAACACCAAGCTGTGTGGAGTAGTTGACACCCCAGAGGGAAGGGATGCCACCCAGAGGGACCCTGACAGGCTGCAGAGGTGGACGAGTGCCAACCTCATGAAGTTCAACAAGGCCAAATGCAAGGTCCTGCACCTGGGTTGGCACAACCCCAGGCACAAATGCAGGCTGGGGGGAGAATGGCTGGAGAGCAGTCCTGAGGAGAAGGACTTGGGGGTGGTAGTTCAACATGAGCCCCCAGTGTGTGCTGGAGCCCAGAGAGCAACTGCATCCTGGACTGCATCAAAAGAAGTGTGGCCAGCAGGGTCAGGGAGGTGATTCTGCCCCTCTGTTCTGCTCTGGTGAGACCCCACCTGGAGTGCTCTGTACAGCTCTGGTGAATATATAGATCTTTGGAGAGGGTCCAGAGAAGGGCCACCAAGATGATCAAAGCGCTGGAGCACCTCTGCTGTGAAGACTGGCTGAGACAGTTGGGGCTGTTCAGTCTGGAGAAGAGAAGGCTCCAGGGAGGCCTTACAGCTGCCTTCCAGTACCTACAGGGCTACAGGAAAGCTGGGGAGGGGCTTTTCATCCAAGATGATAGTGACAGGACAAGGGGTAATGGTTTTAAACTGAGAGGGGGGAGATTTAGGTTAGGTATTAGGAAGAAATTCTTCACTATAAGGGTGGTGAGGAACTGGAATGGGTTGCCCAGGAAGGTTGTTGATGCCCCATCCCTGGAGGTTTTTAAGGCCAGGTTGGACAAAGTTTTGTGCAATCTGGTCTAGTGGTAGGGTTCCCTGCTCATGGCAGGGGGGTTGGAATTTGATGATCTTTAAGGTCCCTTCCAAACTTAATGATTCTATGATTCTACAATTGCTTGGGTACATTCCATTAAAATCTCTTCTCTATACACCAGCTTCCTCAGCTAATTATTATCTTGCTGGTAACAGAAAATATAACCCAGTTGGTGTATTTGGACTATAAGACAACTTAATGCAGTTGATGACACGTATGCAGCTTGATAAGCTTAAGAAAGTTCTCAGAAGCATTTTTTTTTTAAGATTAACTTCAAGGGTTTGGGTGGAAAAGGAGAGGAATAAGCATTTTCCAGTTCAGCTGCACAACCTGAAGTGCAGCTTGTATGGTTTATATCCACTGCATACTGTGTTTCCTTTCCTGTGAGGGAATTCATAAAGAAGGACTCAGCTTTACTACAAGACTATAACAAGGCTGTATTTTATCCTACTTCTCCATCTGACTTGAACATGTGGCCTTTTAGGCAAGGGGTAAACAAATTACGATGTCCTAGAATCTTTCAAAAAGTAAAAAATTTGGTCACTGTTTGAGTAATTAAGTATAAAATAATAGTTGATTACTATTAGCAAAGAAACTGAGATTATATAGGCATCTGGAGTTTGATTTTTAATGGGAAAGACAACACTGGCTACTGGGATTTTTTTTTTCCTTTTAAAATACTGGGCTGTTTCTGGTAGTTATTAAAGGATTATCAAATAGAACGGGTAGATAACATTCCAGAAAAAGGCACACATCCTGTATCAACAGAGGTAATTTGCAAATATTTAGGTTCTAGGAAGAGTACAAACAAGGTCTATGAAGAAATGCTTTTCAGAATACAACTTGGATCTCTAAGGTCACACATTTAATGGATGTTTGTGTGTTGCTGTGAAGACACATTTATCATCTAAGATGACAACTGTTGCTAGGCGCATAGTTTTCAGAATGATTCATAATCTAGCAAAAAATAAGATATTTAAACTACCAGACCTCAACATAAAGTATGATATGCTCATATGTTCATTTCAGGAACATGATATTCTCTCTAGTTATATCACATAACTATTCAAGTAACGGAAAAACTTTTTCCCTTTACTCATAGCATCTTGGACTGAATGTCTAGCAATTTTTGTTCTCCTCGCAGGCCAAGTCAGCTCTCTAATTATGTCTTAGGTCAGCTATGTTCTCTGCATTTTTGGATGAAAAGCTGCAGAACAAAAAGTCACCTCTTGTCAGCCAACCACATAAATATGTACCAGTGTATTCTTAAATAAGAATCTAAAAATCCACATAATCCATATAGAATTGGGTCACAATAAAGTTTTATGATTTTATCAAGATTTTCATTTTTTAGAGACAGACAGAATCAACCAATATTTATTCAGATATGATTCTGAGCATTTGCAGCAATTCACAAAAGAAATGAAGGCCATATGGAAGAAGGTGCAACACAGCAGACAAATTACTGAGCTCCTTTATTATATTTTTAAATTAAGGTATGTGTTCCATATTTGCAGTTCACTGAGAGTCTTTTTTAACTTTTCTTTCCTACTTTATTTCATTATTGTTTGGTAGAGTCTTTCTCAGAAAAATGATTTTTCACAGAGAGAGCTTGACCTTTCAGTAGTGCAAATATGTTTCTCAAATATTTCGCACAGTCTAACCTCTTTCCCTTGTTCTGCTTGCTCTGGGTGTGCACGGAAAAATGTGTCTCTATGTTCTGGGTTCACCATCACCGATTTTCCTTACTTACAAAATTGCTGGAAACTGCCCCTTTCTGTGGAGTTCTCACAATAGTTTATTACACAGTGACTTGATTTCTGCAAGTTTACTTATCTTTCATGAAACCTTGTGAGCATATGAAAAGATATGACTTCCATTTATGAGCCACAGGATTCCTCCTGGTTATAATTAAAAGAAACCATACTCTCCTAGCATGTTCCCAATATCATTTTGATAATTTTGCAATGTCAACAAGGTATCTTATAAGAAACAGCAGTTCATATTTGTGAAATTTTAAAATTCTGCAGAGTTCTTCAGAGTTTTACAAAGATATGAAACTGATATGAACTTTTAAAACTGGGGTATTTAGTGTTTGTATTTGATGGAGACATTAAATTTCTTGTATTGCATATAAGAACAAAGGCCCTTTCCTTTTTTAAATGCAAATGATAGCTAAAAAGAGATAGGGATATTACTGTAAAAGCTGTCCTATTTTATTTGTGTGTTTATTAGTATCTAAGAATATGGTTCTTTGCATTCTCATTGACTAATGATATTAATACAATTTTTGAGCTTTTAATATTCAACTTATTCTTTAATTTTAGCTGAATTTTTTACTGTTCAGAAGAGGAATGTCTTGTGGTAAATTCATACTAAGTCCACTAGACAATTATTTCAGTTTTATCACATTTTTTGCGGGTGTGCAATACCACCTCTATTCTGTCACTGCTGTTGAGAATACAAATGCTGACATTTCCCTCTTTGATGGTTATGGGAAGCCTGAGAGATTACAGTTTCCAGTTTCACTTGCTGTATCTACCTCTGACACCATCTTTTTTAAAAAAAAAAAATCTATTTTTTTTAACTTACAAAGCCCATTTGTATTTAGCTGCTATACTTACGCAGTATTAAAGTTACAATGTACATTTCTTCAGCACTCTATAAATACAATTTTCTTATTTAATGCTGCAAATCAGCAGTCTGACATCCAGAACTAGATTATTCACCTCTCCGCTCTAGAATCTTGCCTCCAAGAAAGCTTGTCAAAATCTGTCACGTCTTTCTGTTCCTCTGCTCAAATTAGTGACCTTCTTACTGCTATGATTTCCTTGTTTGTCTCTCATTCTGTCTATAATATTGCACTACCAGACAGTATGTCTGTTCTAGCTTACTAGTAGAAGTTCCATTCAAGAGCCAAGCATTTAGTTCAGTCAGTGACCTAGGGATCAAATAACCTCTGTGCAACAGTACTAGAAGATGCCAGCAGTTCATTTATCTCCCCGTAATTAAGAGGTCAGAGTATAAAAGGTGAAAACAGAAAGTGACTGATTTTTTTGGTAGAAGCACATAGGAGTGGTATATAGCAAATTGCTCTGAAGCTTGTGTATCTAGTTCTGCAGCACCACAGACAAGTCTAAGCAATATGTAGACTGCTGAGGAGAGCTGTTTACCATGGCACTCAGTTTTGAAAGATATTGGCAGATAATATATTGATAAAAGTTTGTTATAATATAAACTTTATAATGGTTCCATTCCATAGGAATGGTTTTGAATATTTGAAATTGTTCCTATTCAATTGAATAAAACCTCACTATTACTCTTGTTTAATTCACCTGGTTATTATTTTATTATCAACAATAAAAATAAGGGCAGGGCAAGTCATTACTATGGTAATAGGTCAAAACCTGAAGGACTTCTATTAGCTTAGGAACGTAAGGTTTCCTTGCTTTGGCTATGAAATATTATTAGCAATCTGTCTCATCCTTCTAGCTGTGCTATTTAAATTGTTTGGATTTTTTCCCAGTTTACCCTTTTTTTTCTGCAGCATTAAAGCTATATGATTGAAATAGAGAAGTGCAGCCAAGGAAGAAAATTCTCAGATATTTACCAAGCATAACATCTCTAAATCTTTGGGGTCTTCCCATATACCCATTAGTTTCATTGCAACTTTCAGATGGGGACAGAGAAAAAGTAAGAACTGACCTAGCAGGTGGCTGTTTAAGGTATGGACAAAAAAAAATCCTGCCTACGTCTCCAGGAATGAAGGCACTGATTAGCACTACATTTTATACTGCAGGTGCAAGGCCTCTAGCCAACTGGAAATGACAAAACATGTTTTGTGCTTTCGAAGAAGTGGGATTCACATTACGCTCTCACAAGATGTGCTGTGTGTGCACCTTGTACATTTACTTATAATGCATGTTACCCAATTCTGTGTGAAATCACATAATTTTGACAGAATGCCATAAATTTTACATGAATACCATGGAGTTTCTCTCTCTTGTAAAGTTTTGTAACCCTCTAAAGAAGGCTGGTACACTCTCACTTAAGCACAGTTTAAGGCTAAATAATGTTGCAAAATTAAATCACATTGACATTCATCTTAATTGTATTGTTTCAGTGTCACTCTAATGTAAAATTTTCACAGTCCATAGAGAAAATATGATCAAGTACACGACCCATTTATACATGTTTGTAAATGTAGTTACTATGAGCCAGGTATGTCTACTGCCTGCCTGCTTTTCTACTTCATTTTGACGTGAAAAAAGAAAGTAATTAACAAGTCAGAAGTAAAATGACAAAAAATAATTACAAAATAAAACCTCTACTCATACAGTATTTTATGTGGGACCATGTGAAAAGTATAAAGTTTTTTAGCCATAAAAAAAACCCCAACATATTGCTCTTTAGGATCTGAGTTTGGGTGATGCTGTAAGTGAGACCTACTTTCTCATAGTACTTGATCTCGTAGTCCAGTATGGCTCCATGGGGAGAGTCCGGCTCTTGCCAGGAGAGGGCAATGCTGTTTTGGGAAGCCCAGTCCTTCCTTACCATACCTATCAAGGAGGGTGCTGAAAGGGAAAAGGATAACTAAGGGTTAAAGACGAAGCACACATTTTATTCTTCCAACCTACTATCTTAGGATACCAACCCGCGGTAACTTTGAGTGACCTCCAGGCAGAAAAGCATGACAGATGGCAATTCTCAGGGAAACCATATAACCTGGAATTAATGTCTCAAGTACGTACCAGTAACTCCTTTGTTAAAGTGCAGACTGGCTTCTGAAAAACTGCTATATACAAAAACACAGAAAGAAGCACCTGTGCTGGTCCCCAATGCTGGCTGCATGCAACCAGGTTGAGATCCTGGCTCCAAGAACACTGTGTCCAGAGCAGAATTGTATCTCAGAGACAGTAAGTCTAAACAGTAAATTTAGGATAATCTGCATTAAATGTCACAATGCAACAGTGTTTACTGTACATTCAGTTTACTCTTTTGGGGTAAAATAAAGTGATGCAGCATAAAACATGCAATGAATCCTGTTTCTGCTAGCTGGGCTGGCAGCAGCAAGGGCATTTTAGCCCATCAGCGAAGTGGTTACGTGCATGGAAAAGTCAGCTTGTTAGAGGAGGCCAGTGGCAGGGAATGGGTTATGAGCAAACACTGGGGGCAAAGGTACCCCTAAATCTACCTGCTGTAATTGACAGTGCAGGTCTGCAGCAGCAAAAAGATTACGAGCTGCTTCCAGCAGCTTTTGGAAGGGGCCTGACATAGGTGGATGCACTTAAGACCCAAATTAGCTCACTGTGGGGTTACCTAATTTTAAGAATTGGATTTTCTACCCTTTCAGAAAGGAAGGTGCACTGTTATCTATGCAATAATTTCAAACACTGCAAAACATGCATTCTAGAAGACAGGATTTGCTTATGCAAAGCATGTCAAGGGAGGTTTAGTATTCTCTCTAAAACTCATGCCGCATTAAGTGTTGATGTGAAGCTTTTCTAAACGTTGCAACAAAAACAGTCATGCTGTTGAAGTCAAGCAAGCTGAAGAAACCAGCTGCCATAAAAACTTCTTTCAGTGGTTCATAGCTTTTGCTCTTTGTCTTTCCACTAACAAATATCAATTTGTTACACACCCTCACCCATTCTTCTCTATCATGAATCCTACTTAACCTCTTCTAAGATTCCAAGGAGCTGTCTCTTAAAAATACAGTATTTTTATGACTTCTGTTTTTATCTTTTGAATGGAAGAGTCTCCCTAGGTAAATGAAATAAGAATCTGCTTCTAGTCACAAAGTTTCATGTCTTAATTTTCTTTCCTGTAAATGTTTCAGGAAGTTTAAGAAATGAAAACAATAAATAAATTGTAGACTGCAAGCAGGAAACAAAATCAGTTGCTTTCCTTTGAATAAAGCAAAACTCTACACACAGTCACACACAGAACGATTTATTTCTCTGTGACAGTGCATTTGTCTGAGAGAGAAAATAAACTTCCATCCACTGTCAATCCTCCCTGTGGACAACTACTCTGTGGTATAATAGTGCAGCTCTTTCTGATGTAAAAAAAATCAGCCTACCTAACATGTAGCGTAAAATGAGAAAAAACCTACCACAAGTATCAAGTGGATAAAACAGAGCTTACACAGAAAAATTCCCTACAGCTGTGATTATGTCACTATAACTACAGGCCTGATGCAAGGCAATGAGAGAAAAATAAATAAAATTCCTTCTATGCTGAATAAAGGATTGACCTATTTTTGAGGAAGTCCTTAAACAGCATAATGTAAGCAACTAAACAGAACAAAAGACAAATAAATAAAAAGCACTCATAGGTTCAGGGCCCTAATGTTATCCCTTGGTATATATAACTATTCCCTCAGTTTTATTCTTGAAATAGAAGGTGAAGCTTTGCTCTGTCATAAAATCAGCTGCTCCAAGCAAGGAACAAAACAGGTCTGTTTAAAGGAAAACAGGTACCAGCAAACATGGATTTGCATTTGCTGAACACTGATCATGGGCCTAAAAGGGCAATTACTCATATACCTTTGTTTACTGTTTGCTAGCTTTGAGTCATTCACTGGTATTGATCTGGGATTTATGGGCAGGTCTGAGGGAGATGTCGCAACCTTTCAAAGATGTCCGATACACCCTGTGCATCTGTTCACAGGTGATGGACATTGGCTGGGCCACCTTCCCCAGCACATCATGGCTTCCTCTCACTGTATTTGGGGGTTCACTGGTAAGACAACCAAATGCAAAATGATCAAGCTTGATTACAGAAAACAGCAGGTTAAACTGTGGCTATAGTTATATGTTTGGCCCTTTTAGGCTTTTAATTTATGTATTAATACTATTAGACTTCTTCAAATTATGACCTAACTTTTATAAGCTTTTCATATGTATCACATGTGGCGTGTTTTTCTTTGGGTTCTGATTTCTAAATGTATACAGTAATTTATGCATGTTTTCAGCCTGAGGTCACCACAGTAACACTTGCATTTAGTCAAGTCCATTTCAAAACACAGTACTCGCACAAAAAATCATCTCAAATGTTTAGTATGAGAAGTAGCCTATGGAAGAAAATCACTTCAGCTCTCTCCTAAGCCAATTGTGCTTGACCTGCGCTTGAAACTGAAAAGCCCATACAGCAAGGCTCACATCACACCTGTAGCACTGTGCCAGCATTGCATCCTCTAAAGCAAAATGTGGAAGTGGGTACATAAGGCTGTGAATATGAGAAGTGTATTTGTGTTTGCATTAGGGTACAGGACAAAAAAAGAATTGTACTTTTAAACAAAAGAATCACAAAAGATCCAGCATTAACCATTTCTTATATGTTCAGAAGGATGACCCTATATTTGTTAGACAGAGGCTATATATTCACATCTCAGAGGAAAGACAGACTTTTAGGAAAAGGATTCCAGTCAGAAATCTACTGTACAAAGAAACAGACAAATAAACTCAAGTAATTAAAAGCTGTAGTTAATTTATTCACTTGTGGTGAAGTGCTACTAAAAGCAGTACTTTCTACAGTGAAATTTCAGCTTCTTGTAACAGTTGCTCACTAGAGCAGAAGTTTAGACCCTAAACATCCTATTCATTTATCATTAAAGCTCTTTTCAAAAAGACAGTGCTAAGATAGGTGAATCCTACATGCCCATTTATAAAGACTGCTCTAATGTTCCTATGATGAATCAATGGGAAGTTCTTTTAATTAGGTGTTTCAAATACAGTAGCTGCAGGAGAGCTCTAATTTGGTTACCCAAAGAAACCATTTGAAAAAAAAATGCTTAGAAGCACAGCATGGCTTTTAATCACTTTAATGGCAGCATTTTCTTACCATTTGTACTAGGCTGAAGAATGTTTTCTGGCTCTTTAGCTCAGCACTGATCTCTGTTTTGTACTAAGGGTTCTTTGCACCATCTGTTCTCTATGTTTTCCTCTACACTGTTACAAATTTCTTGAATTGTGAGCTCCTTATTTGATTTAGTCTCATAAGTTTTGTTGTCTTTTCAAATTTGTATTGAATAATGAAAGTTCATTCCTTAATTCAGAGTGATCTTATTTTATTCTAAATCTCTTTGGCTTCTCTTTCTCTGAACCAAAGGGCAGAAAACATGTATTTTAAAAAATTTCCCAAAAGAGGAGGACATTCAACCCCCTCCCTACCTCTTCTTTCTTTCTTTCCTAACTTCACCAACTTCCAAATTGCAGATGCGGGAAAATACTGACTGGGGCTCACTCAGCAACCTTGCTTCTCTTTGAAAACACATTTATTGATCCCTCCTCACTTCATATGATATAGATGGAGGGGAAAACGTGCTTTAACATCCTGCAGGGAGCCTGCATTCCTTTTGTTGGGGAACAATTTCTTACATTAAGGGAAGGACAGTTGAGGGTGGAAGAAATATCAATGCTATGAGGACTAATTTAGGTTGACTTGGGTTTCACATCTGTGCTGGCCAGAAACCAAAGAAGTTTTCGTGTTCATGAAGAGAAAAGGACTTTTTCAAGCTTATATCGTAGGTCAAAGGTGTGAATCAAATTACACAGTAAATTATGATTCCACTATGGTTATCTAATAATCAAAAACCCATTCAACAAAATTTTTAGGAAACCAATGAAACAGAATATGCTATGTTTACTTCCAAATGCTTTATCCTTTTGCTTGACTATAATACTACAAATTTATTTTGGAAACTAATGATTGTCTTAGATTGAAAAGGAAAAAATTGGTCTAAATTTGTGTATCTTTGTAAAAAAACCCACCACTTCCCCCCCCCCG
>NW_009954614.1:82224-189811 GCF_000747805.2 Chaetura pelagica | reverse complement strand
CCCCCACTTCCCCCCCCCAAACAATACATTTGTGGTATTTACAATTGTTAACTATAGAGATATACCAAGGTCCAATTTTCAAGTGTTTTTCAGAATGGTAAAAAAAATCTTTGGACCTTCTTCTATACTAGAAAATATGATTATATTTATACTGTGTTTCTCCAGCCTAGGTTCTATAACTATAGAATTTCTATACTATTGGATACCGAGTATGATTTTATATTATTCATAGCAATAAATGAACGATGTGGTTTTAGTCACGATCTCACACTTGGAAAAACTGTTATTTCAGGACACAGTAAGGAAAATACAGATTTACCTTCTGATTCCAGAAAGTATGTAGGAAAGGTAATAAGCAATTAAAAAATGTTTTCTTAGGAGCAACATTTTACTCCAGTAACAGAATTGGAAATAATGAAACATTTCCTGATCAATGATAATGCCTCCAGTATTATCAACATTTGAGCTATTTATCAAATAAGAATTTACCAGAGAAGCTAAGAGGCCAAAACCCTCCAGCCTTCTTTGCTAACACCACATGTGACACTGGTCAACTGACCAGAATGTAGCCATGCTGCCTGTCATTTGCAGAGGTCTTCATTCCTGCAATATGATTGCTAGTCCTTCAACATAGATGCATTTTATCCTTTTTTTTCTTTTTTTTTTGTTTCCTTTTTAACCTTTTTGTTGCTATCTTTGTAGGATAAGGGAAGAGAGACTATTTTATGAGTTGGTAATGTGATATGGATTCAGGAGACCTACATTTATATTCTTTCCTGGTTGTGCTCTAGATATTTTGTTTAATCTTTTGACTGAGCTATCCTAACATACAATGTAAATGTCAACACCTCCCATTATTTCCAGTATGTGAGCACTTGAATGTTAAAAGTGTGTGTCTAGATAAAAGACTAAAAACTAAGCACACATTTACACGGAAAAAAGAATAGAAATATGAACATACATTAAACTTCTACTAAAAAACCACAGCTCATAACCCATCTCTCTGTATTTTAAAGATGTCCACATCTTTGGATTGATTCTGAATTCAGTAAGAATTCTTTTTCTTACTATACAAGGCTGCTTCCAATTAGTACAGTAACTAGGTAAGTTATTTGATTAATCACATAATAGAGTTTATCTTCCTAATCACTTCAGTGGTAATTCATAGGTACAATGCTTGGAGGGGATGCTAATACTGGCACTAACTTTGGAGTTCAAAGTTGAGCATGGTCTTTCCCTGACAAGGCATTAGAGCTAGCAAATTAACAAGTCTGAGAGGAAAAAAAAATGATTTTACTTTATTTTCTTACCCTACTTCCCTAGATGTCTGCATTCAAACGACAGCATAACAGTACTTCTTTTGAAGCACTTAATTTACTGAAAAACAGGCCTCCAGCAAGCTATTATTATAATCTCTCCATTTTACATTATTTCCCCTCAGATTTTCTGTGCTTGCTCAGAAGCCAAGTGAATCTAATACCATTATAAAAAAATGGATTCTGCTATAACGTTGTGGGCTAAAGGTCAGGGTACATGTAACCTCCAAATTTCCTCATGTCTAAACATAGATTCAACACCATTTTCCCCCTACTCTGTTCCATAATGCAATTCTTTCTTCCTTGCTGCTTAATTTCTCTCTCATTCGTTGTTGATCTTATGTATGAAGACAGCAATTATTTACCCATATGATTTTTAAACACTACAGAATTTTCTTCATTTACAGAATGTGCTGCCATTCATTATTTTGCAAGCCTGAGCCAGAAGCTCTGGTAGATCTCTACTTATAACCAGACCTGCTCAGTCCCTGATTATAGTAGAAGAATAGATTATAGTAGAAGATCCTTAAAAGTAATTGTATAAAATAAAGCTTTATCAGTTGTCAGTCAGCCTGTGTGAGTGTTCTATCTGATGAGGTGTATGTGCAAAACCCTCAAAGCTCAAAAGTACTGTGAGATATTCAGCATAGTTTATAATACAGTGAACAATTTAATATATTTTAATATTTATTATTTTTTTTTTTTAATCACAGAAATGTTTTACATAAATGTATGTTTTAGGGAGTTACTCTATTTGCTCTTTATTTGCTAAATCCAAGTTTAGTGGAAGGCTGTTACTCCAGGAATCACATGCAAGCAAAACCAAACAAACCTGTAAAAACTGAAAAGGTCCGCCTGTCATATAAATGGAAATCATGTCAAATCAATGCCCTCTGACAACCAGAGGCATCTGCATCAGAATAAGCAGATTTTTGGCTCACTTCCACTGCTCTTTATTGCTGTAACAGCAGGGGACAGTAAGTGGCTTAAAGACCTAATAGGTCACTGTGATTCCTGAGGGACCAGCTCTCCCAGAATCAGAGGTTGTCTGTCCTTGTTTGGCAGAATGCAACACTATGTGTGGCACTGAGCATATCAGCTCACATCAGGTAGCCACAACATATGTGGCTGAATAGCATAGCAACAACATAGTAACTGGGGGGAAAAAAAAAACAAAAACAGCCCCTCAGGTATTTTAGTCTGGGCTATTTGATGACACATAGAAGGGTGCAAGAGGCTCCCTCCAGGCAAATAAATCACTTCCCTTTCCATCTCCTCTTATCAGGATTATCAACCCTGTTGTGGTACCTACGTCAGAGGTAACAGAATACTATGTTCTTTATGTTCTTAACCAGCAGATTTGCTGATTTCACTAGCTGAAATGTTATGTGTTGTATTGTTCACTGCTTCTCCTGACTCAGACATTGTGGGAAGCCACTAATTGTCAGACAATGGCACATACTGTTTCAGATTTGTGTGCATGCTCCCCTTAGGAATTACTCCTAACATTCAGGATTCCCCTTAAAAATGATGGCAGCCTGGCTTATAGGGTTTTCCTTTTAGGAAACCTGTGATAAAAGAGAAGGAGGTAGGAGAAATCAGTTTATCAACGGAGTCAGATTGTTCTTATAATTATGTTAATCAACGTGAAAAAAAGATGTGTTCCAGCCAATGTTTTATGTAAGTTATAAGTATCATGCCATTGCTGCTAGGTGCCCTATAATGTGTGGACAAGCTGTGGTAACACATTTCTCCAGAGAACTTTGTTTACAACCTCTGTATGTGACCTGGGAATTGCTATAAATTTATTGGAAATTCAACTTGAGGTTAAGAAGGTGTCATTTATTGCAGCATGGTGTCATTATGGAAACAGAGCTGTAAGTAACTCTCATTCAGCAACAACCCCTCAAGAGTCAACTGGAACCAAATTGCTTTGCAGAACTTCCTGATGCTAAATTGATTTCAGAAGTTTGAAAATGAAAGAAGCAGGTTAAAAAGCACTAGGAAATCTTCAGTCTCCGTTAATTGCTACTCATCCTGCGATGTAACAAAGACAAACCCAAAATGTACACTCATGTCAGCAAATCCTTCTTGCTCTTGTTTATATAAAAATACAAGATTATCAGATTGTAGGTAATTTTCTGTCAAACAGTACTGTACTTTTTGCAATAAAATAAAGACTATTTTATTTTAACATCTTCTGTGAACTGTCTGTAAAAGCTGTGTTTGTTGGCATGTGCAGAGAATGTCAGAGCTACTGTACTTCAAAATTTTGAGGGAATATGTGTAAGTGCATGCAGACACATCTGATCCTGACTGTGCATCTTCAAACAATTTCCCCACAAATCTTCATTTTGACAAAGCATTTTATAAATTGCAGTGATGCTAAATAAATATGCCTTCATAAACTAATTCTCCCAGTGATGTTACAATAAAAATTATATACCATAAAGTATGTATTATATGCTATATTATATGATATATATGTATATTCTATAAATGCTAAAAAGTTTCCAAGGTATGCTCTGACCTATTAATTACAAAAAATCATTAGCTAACAAGAAATGCTATGGCTTAGTCTATCTCTGTTTTACGTAGCATGAAGTACCTTTTACATCTTTAACATGTAGCCCTATGCACGGAGAAGCACACCCTTTTAAACTCTGCCACACAAACAATGAGAAACACTTCTTGAAACAGCCTTGATTCCCTCTGTAGTTAGAGGGAGTCAGGCAGGCAACTCCAAAGGGCAATTTCTCATACCTGTCATAGCCACCATCTTAGGATGGCACAGATTGCACTCTGGAGCTGCCTGTTTAAATGCTGAACTTTGAGATGGCTGCCAGTAGATCAAAGCTTCAGCTGCAGCGTTCAATACACGCCTCATTACTATTAGCACAGAAACTTAGTACAAAACCAGCCAGGGATCTTCTTTAAAAGGTGACTTCCAGAGCCAGGCAAGAGTAATTTTAGATATGTCAGCATCCTAAAAGTGGGTTTATTTTCAGTTGAGTGTATCTGTATGATCCCACACAGTGTCACATAAACATTTCTGAGTTAGCCAGTTAGCTTGTAAACTGAAACTAATACATACTCAAGAGGCAAGGTTAAGGAAAGATGATGCACACTGCTTATGTGCAAATAATAGCAGCCTACAAAGGTAAGTTGCAGTAATTTGCTCCTGCTTCCTGTGAGTGGCAGGAGAGAATTAATGAATAAAAGTAGCACAGTCAAGTTATCAAGAAACCATAGATAAAATATCAGGGAACACATTCTGTAGTGAGTGAGTATGTTTTCACTTCGTGAGATCATGGGGATGCTTGCACACCTCTGAGTCTGAGGACAGGCTCTCAAAGTGAGGGAGAGAAACAATGACACTCAAAGGCATTAAGGGCAAATCAACTTTAAAAGCTAATAGCAGCCAAGTGGAAAGGATGGATAGTCTTTATTATCTCCAACTTCCATTATGTCTAGGATCTGAGGTTCAGAAGAGGCACTGGTTGTTTCTGGTCTACTGTACTAATATATTCTGAAAATATGTCACACTAATATTAAGTGTGTTTGAAAAATAAGTTTATTTTTTTCTCTTTCAATAATATTGAGTCTTATTCACAAAGAAAAAACTCCCCTGGGTTACGGAACCATTGGGTTCTGGAGTGTGTCCAAAGGAAGACAACGATGCTAGTTAAAAGTCTGGAGAACAAGTCTTAAGAAAAGTGGCTGAGGGTTGTTTAGCCTGGACAGAAGGATTCTGAGGGGAGTCCTTTCCACTCTCTACAACTACCTGAAAGGAGGTTGTGGTGAGGTGGGGGTTACTCTCTACCAAGTAATGAGAGATAGAACAAGAGGAAATAGACTCAAGTTGTGCCAGGGGAGGTTTAGATTGGATATTACGAAAAATTTATTTACTGAAAGGTTCCTCAGGCACTGGAATAACCCTGAGAAGTGGTTGAGTCATGATCCCTGGAGGAGTAATTTAAATTACATGTAGATGTGGTGCTTAGGGACATGGCTTAGTGGTAGACTTGGCAGTGCCAGGTTAACAGTTGAACTTGATGATCTTAAAGGTCTTTTCCAACCAAAACAATCCTATGATTCTGTGGGATTGAAAAAGTTTTCATCTTTCTGACTTCTATAAAAATGAAAATACCAGGAAAACAGAGCAGCTTAGAAATTAGATCAATGAGTGGGTAGTAGAAGGCAGAATCCTAGGCAATTAAGCAATAATCTTTCAAAAGAGAAGGCTCTTCAACTATTATCTACTAGTTAGGTCATGCTCTGAAGCTTGTGGGTTTATATTTATTACCAAACACTTCCAGATCAGTGCATCACTTAGCTTAAAAAGCCTGTCTTTTATTTCCAAGAAATTAGTATCTGAATTTTCAGAGCTCTTCCATTATGCCTCTTCAGTATTTCTATTATTTTTCTTGGCACTGTCTTAAACATTTTTTGTGTTCTTCAATATTTTGCATGCTGAATTCTGCCCTTGTAGGTTTTTTTTCCAAGTCTGTTCTTCATCTCCTACCTCTATGCCAAACCAGCACCACAAAGCTGTTTCCTACATAAAGGAAAAGCAGGAAGGTTTGAGGAGGGAAGCTGATCACGGCTGTCCTTTCCTTCAGAACCTCTTCTTGCCCAAGGGACAACATCTAGGTAACCCGATGAGATGCAAAGTTTGCACTGGTCACTTGCTAAAAAGACGACCATAAAACTTCTGTGGCCTTAACATGCTACTGAACACTGCTGGAAGATGAGAGAATACCTAAGGAGAAGTATAATTTGATACTTTCCTGATCATCTTCCATTGTCCCTTGTAGTTTATTGTCAGATACAATAATGGATTAGATTAACCTTTTGAAATTCAGAAGTACTATCTGATAAGAGAGTCTACTGTTTAACTCAGTCCTGAGCAGAAAGGCATTTACTACATACATCTGTCCTCTGGAACAAGCTTTTATCTATCCCTAAATAGGCTCCTGAAACCACAGAAATTTTATAAAGAGAAAACACCCAGCTAGGCAGCTTAGGCAGTTGCTTCTGAGAACTAATGGGTCACATCCATACAATACATTAGTGATGTGGAGCTGAGTCCTTTAGGATCTAACTTTCAATTACCTGATCCTCAGAACCAGATTAAGAGTTAAATTATTCTACATGTCTGAGCTTCTTAATGTTGTAAAAATGGAGGAAATCCAGAGTATGCACAAAAGCAGAACTTGAAGATTTAGGCAATGTTCAGCTGATTCAGGTATTTAAGCATCACCAGGGTTAAACATTGGTGCTGCACTATTGCTTACAAGTAATATTGTTATATTGGAATAACCCAAAACCCAATGCTCTCATGGGCAAAATATTGTTCTGCCTCTTTTACTCTTTTCATTAAGGAAATCTTCCTACTCAAATTCTCCTTAAGTATTTTAAGTAATTATTTTTGCCCAATATCACACTTGCTTTGTGATTCGATCATAAGCCTGGAGTTTGATTGGAAAGTCTGAGGAATCAGGGTGTTCACACAGGATATTTAAAGTTCCTTGGCAGATAAACAAGTGAAACCAAACAGTAAGACCCCCTAATTGAGATCCATGTCCCAGTATCTGACAGTGATCTCTGTTTCTGTCACATTAATCTTACAGTACTCTACAGTAGGCAATCATCTTCTCAAGTCCCTCTGTAGTCAATCACACAGTGGATTTTGTGCCAAAAAACATTGAAACACAGCAAGTACTAAGGGAATCTTTGATATAGGGGAAAAAATAATCCTCTACACCTGTAGCAATTTCCTGAATGTCATCCAGCGCATACTATCCTAGCAGGGCTATGAAAGGGTCCTGACAAATTCAGTCCTGTGCACTCCAGATCGACTAGTTCTTGATATATATTGTTCAGAGAATAGGGGTTAGTAAAATGTGATCAAAAAGGAAGTTTAAAAATATCAACAAAATAAATAATATAGAGTAACTTTGCAATAGTTTTCTAAAATACTATTCTGCTTGCAGAGAAAAATTCTATGCCAATAACCTTATGGAAAAGAGTTAATGAAAACAAATGGGCTATTTATGTGTTGCAGTTTTTCATCCTAAAATATACTTCTTAACATTTTGAGTAGCCTACATCTATGGCATTAATTATCTGAGACATCATGCTAACTCTGCCATAAATCAGAATTTTATATGCTTCATTAATGCTCATGATCACAAAGTATTGTGATGTTGACTTAACTACTCATGCCATGGGTGGTCAGATGTATTGTGACTGTGTTTGTAACTGCTTATGTTATGCAAGTTGATCTTCCCCTGAAATGTCCTTCCAAAATTTTCCACTTCTACTGAATGCATAAAATCTTGAGGAAGAAAGGCTGTTCTGATAATTAATACATTGGCTCTGGGTGACAAGACAGAATTAAGTTGCTCTGATTATGAACTCCTCTAACTGTTAACAGCTTTGGGTTTGTCAATGTTTATTATCAGTCCTCATTTTCTGGTCAGTTCTCATTATATTTACACCAAGGTATTCAGATCCTCTATTCTCAGCTTCTTTAGGCATCTAATTCAATGGGAACATCTAAAGCTCATCTAAAGTTAGGAGCCTCAGGACCATGGATAAATAATACTGTCAGATAGTGCCTCCCAATGGAGATGTAGAGCACCCAGCTTAGATGTCTAAAGTTACGAGTATCCCACACCTTCTTTGGTGCTCCACCAAGCAACTCAGGATCAGAAATAAACCCTCAGGAGCTGTATGGGATTTTGTCTTTTAGCATTGCTTGCCCAGAGACAGATGACTTTCCCTTACTCCAAAAAAATCCTGCACCATGAACTTTTCAACCAGTGAGACAAGACCTTATAGAACACAACAAAAGCCCATTCTGCAGGATAAATTCAGCAATTAATTTTCTTCTGAGGATTATAAAATGGTACACCTTAAAAAACTTTACATCCAAGAAGGATATAAAGTTGCTGGAGAGTGTCCAGAGGAGAGCTACCAAGCTGGTGAAAGGTCTGGAAAATAAATCCTATGAGGAGAGGCTGAGGGAACTGGGATTGTTTAGCTTGAAGAAGAGGAGGCTGAGGGGAGACCTCATTGCTCTCTACAGCTACCTGAAAGGAGGTTGTAGGGAGGTGGGAGTTGGCCTCAACTGAATAATCGCCTCAAGTGAATAATGACAGGATGAGAGGAAATGGCCTGAAGCTGCACCAGGGCAGGCTTAGACTGCATATTAGGAATAACTTCTTTACAGAAAGAGTAGTTGGACAGTGGTACAGGCTGCCCAGGGAGGGGGTGGAGTCACCATCCCTTACGTGTTTAAAAGAAATATAGTGCTTAGCGGCATGATTTAAGCACAGAACAAGTAAATTAGGTTATGGTAGGGGGATTTAGGTTATGGTTAGACTTGATGATTTTCAAGGTCCCTTCCAGCCAGGATGTTTGTTCCATGCTCTGGAAAGACAGAGCTGAGACATAAGGTGCCTTCTGGTTCTTTTTGCAGTGATCAGAACGAGTAAGACAAACGCTGCTTTCCCTCCTATCTAATCTAGGACCTGGAAACAGCTGAGCGCTTTCTCAAACACACTGTGTGTCGCTGCTAATGCACCTCTGTACTGTATGGTCCTAATTTGTTCCTCAAGCACTGACGTCAGTGGAGCTGCACAACAGGAAAGAATGCAGCTATAATATGTGTAATTGTATATTTAAAACATTCTATATTAATGAATGCACTTTATCTTTAAGCATATCTACATGCAAATAACTGCACTGACACAAAAGCTAATGAATTCTTCTCACAAAAACATACAAAAGCCTATAAAACACTGAGTTCTCTTTCCTCAACCAGTAGAAGCTTTTCACCTTTAATCCTCATTCACAAAACCACCTTGCTCGGATTTTTAAGATAACAATAACACTAACCCTACTGTATTCTATAAACTTTGACATCACCATGTAATCTTTAAACAATCCATTAAATATTTTGTAATGCAGTCTTTTGCATCACAACCTTCCATCAGGTTTTCAGATATGATCCTATTGTAAATCTATATTCCAATTTCAAATATGTTGTCTGTTTCCTTTTAAAATAGGTAGAAACACAAGCATGGTGCTGTAGAATCCAAGATAACAATAATCACTACTACATTATGTTCTTCTAAGCACACAATCCTCAATATGAACCTAATTCAAAATAGCTGATAGGAGACATTTATCAGCATTCTCAAGTTATTGCAACTAGTAAGGAAGACAGTAGTTGATAGATTTCAATGTTTAAGCAGCTTGTTGAAATAATTAAAAATATATCTCTAAGAATTATTTATAGATAGGCTATGATTCAGAATAATAATTTGTAAATACAATTTTTAATGATAAATACATAGTCAAAATACTCAGTTATCATAATTCTATTTCCAGTGGCACATATACAACATTCTCAGTGTCTAAAACATGTTCATATTCCACTTAATCAATTCAAAAGCTTAAAGACTTCTCATACCTACGTTGTTACCAAGCTATCTAAACTTCTCTCAATAAGGTAATAAGTGAATGCAATATTTTTTCTCTGTGAAGAAAGACATTGCTACAAATAAAGCAGCACTGTGAAAAAAAATATCTCAGTATGACTCATCTTGTTATATTTTCAATTTTCTGCTTTGAACAAAAAAGAGAAGCAAATGCACCTTCCTAATTTCAGAATACGGTAACATGACATCTGGGGTATTGCTCTTACAATAAAAAATCAAACCAGGTTTTCCTGGTGGGTTTTTGTTGTTGTTTTGTTTGTTTATTTTGTTCGTTTTGGTTTTGTTTTTTGTTTTGTTTTGTTTATAACTGGAATTCAATAATAAAATCCTGCATAAACAGAGTTCTTGTTTGGAGTTTGTTTTATGGAGAACTCGTTTTACAAAGTAAAAGAAAAAGATTCAGAGGAAGCGTACTTGAAGTCTTTCATTACATGAGACCAAGTAATTCCTTGAGTTTGAAGATATATTTACTTCAGCTAAGCTGACAGAAATTTAATAATCTTTGGAGACAATCCCAAATGCACTGTTTGTGCATGCACACAGCACTCAGTAAATTGGACTCTCCTGAGGTCTGTACTGCAGGTTGCTGAGAAGGACAGCAACCTCGTGTGTCAGAAGGACACAGTAAGATGAACACAGTAGGGCTGCCCCCCTGGCCCCTGATCTACTCTCTGAAGTCCAGGGACTTGCAGGACGTGAGGGGCATCAGTTCTGCAGCCTTCCTGTCCCTGCTTCTGCTCATGGGTAGCCTAGCAAGCCTGCAGGGATTTAGTGTCACTTAACCCTCACTGGTACTATAATCTCCCAGCCCTGGGGATGGTCCGAGGACGGGTCACCCTGTGTGTGGGGTGCCCTGACCCTGACTCTAACCCTTGCTCACCACCTTGGTTCTAAGGGTCTAATCCTTCCACCTCGCAACTGTGAGCCCTAGCAGAGAGCTGCTTGGTGTTCTGGTTAGTGGCTTCCCACATTCCTGGGATCTACCAGAGGGGAGTAAATATGCATTTTTATAAGGGGAAGGCATGCTTCAAAACCTACTGGAGTTCTGTCAGAAGTGTCAACAAACATATGGTTAAGGAGGATGCCTTTAATATAGACTATGTGGATTTCTTAAAGGCCTTTGACAAAATCCCTCACCAGTCTCTTAAAATAAAGGTTTTGGCATGGATAGATAAGTGGATAAAGGCAGAAAGCAGCAGGCAAGAATAAATGGTCTTTTTGTTTATTGTGCAAAAAGGTTACCAGAAGCCTGTTGCTATACATTTTGCTTATCTTGTGCTGTTTATGATGCTCATAAATGATCTGGTGAGATGAGAAAGTCTACCAAACTTATCAGGGTAGTAAAAAAGGAGGAATAAGTGTGAAGGACTACGGAAGGACTTAATCAGATGGACTGACTGGATAATAAAATAGCAGATGAAATTCAGAACAGTGATGCACAGGGGAAAAAAACCCCTACTTTCAAACATAAAATGAGCTCTGTGCTGACCATTCCTACCCAGGAGCAAAATCTTGGAGTTGTAATAAATTGATCTATGAAAATGCCAGCTCTGTGCTCAACTGTAATAAAAAGATTGAATGAAATCTTAGGGATTACAAAAAAAGAGAGAACAAAACAGAACTTCATGCTGCCACAGTATAGGATTCAAAATATGTCAGACATATTTTGAATATTGTCATTTTGATAAATGTAAATTGTGTAAATTTTGTTAAATCGCATATTAGAACAGAGTAGGGTTCAGAAAAAGGTACAATAGTTAGTGCATCAAAGTTGTGGACTAAATTACACACAACTCACTCCAGATAAGATTTATGATTTCCAATTTAAAAAGGAGGATGCAATGGAAGGTTAAATTATGAATTATATTGAGAATGTAAGGAGTGATCATGGGTTCTTCCAGCACAAAAACTATACAGCATCAAGTGAAGTTGAAAGGAAGTGATTCTTAATCAAATGTGAAATTAAACTTCAGAATTACTTGCTGAGGGTTGTTATAAAATTCTTTTTTAACTTGCATTTAATAATAAATTATTCAACTGCTACTAGGGAAGAAAATACCCAAAGTACAACTTGTCAGAAGCTAGGTGAGTATGCAGGGAGTGTGTCTTGTGAACTTTTTCTATTCTCTTAATCATCTCTAATCTTCAGGTTTTGGCTACAGTCAGAGAGAGGCCAGATGGACCAACAGCGTGATCCAATACAGCTGCTCTTCTGTATAGCAAACAGGAATAGAAAATAAATGTATGAGGAGGGCAGAGTTACACCTTAGCTTCTTTTTGTATTTAGTAGCTGGATGAAGAGTCTTACTGTGTTGTTTGTTTTTGGTTTGATTTTAAAAAATTTTTATCCTTGTGTGTGTGTGGTGGTGATCAATCTAGTGTATTCTTACTGAATTTACTGCATGTATGTGGCGAAAGCAGCATCTTACATATTGTAGTGCATCTGTACAGTCTGTGGCACCACTGGTATATCTCAGATGCACTAGATTTGTTCAGCATGGAGTCCCTCTGTACATCCTCAGCAACTGCCTTTAAGGAGGGTGCCAGTTTTTCTCATAAATTGGCAAAGCGCTAACCAGGCATGAAGTCACAGGAACGAGATACACAAGTAAACTTCAAATACAGCACACTTTCACTTGATAGTATGCACAAAATGCAAAGTAATTATTCAGCTAATTTGCAGGCAGGGGCAGCTTCTGCTACCCCTACAGTCAGGCAGTTAGTAAACTGCACACCCTCTCTTTGGACAGCCGACTAGTCAACCGGAAGGTAATCTGCTAGGTACACGGGGCAGCAAAATGTGGGAATTTCTTTACAGTGAGTACATGCACTTTCTTGGCTCCCTGAGGGAGGTTTGTTTCACTTCTGTGGCATGGGGCAGACTCATCACTAGACAAACTGCTCTGAGATCATCAGGAACAGAAGGAGTCCTCTCTACACCACTTGCTACCCACGTTCTGGGACTGAGGATGAGTGAAGGCTGTGGGATGAGCACTGAGTGATGAAAAATGCATGAATGAGAAGTTTTCTAGACATCAGGACTATCGCAGCAGCAAAGGAGGAAAATATCCTATAAAGGGAAGCACAGCAATGACTCTTATGGAATGTCCTTGGAATTGTACTGGAAAAGGGGTAAGCTGAAATGTTAGCCCACTTGTGTGAGTGGGTTATCCACGTTTCCTGTGGATTTTTATAATCACACAAAGTAGATACTGAAATTAATGCACCACTGAATTAATTTATTTTTTTTCCATAAGTCTCAGAATGGCTAACATGTTTCTTTCTTTAAAGTATAGGAGCTATACTCCTTAACATGACTTTCTTCATTAAAGCACTCAGCAGTATCTTAAGTATCATCACTATGAAAATCGCAACAATTTAATTTAATGAAGATAGGACTGACTTAAAAAACTTATGTGAAAAGATTTATTACTTAATAAAATTTGCATAGAATATTTAGTCAGGATGTAAATCATAAAACCTTCAATGTTCACCATCTATATCCTGCAGTAAATAAGGAATATCTAGTCCCCTTTCAAAGGTCAAAAATAATAAGCACATTTTGGCTACTGATGAAACTGAAAATACATAGAGATTGAAGTTGCCTCATCTTTGTGCTGGCAGCAAAGTGGCTGAGACATGTTGCAACTGAATCAGACATAAGCCTGAGTCCTGCCCTGCCTGTGCACTGGAAGCTGCCTACAATCACTTTAGCTGCAGGTGGGTAAGTATCTGCACGCTGAGGGACAAGGGTGGCACGTCAGGCTGTCAGCTGCATCATTGACTGATGTGTCATTGCTTACAGACATTTATATTCTGCACCCACACTAGTCCAATGGATCACCTATGTGGGAACTGACTTTTTGTCTAAAGTGTCCAGAAAGCAAGGCTCGACAGGGCTTTCTTTTATGTCTGCCTGGCATGTGAACTTAAAAATGCATACAAATATGCAGCTTCTAGGTAGCTTTACAAATACATTGCATCTTGTGTCATGATATGCACATGTACATTTATTATGAGCTGTTTTTAGAATGGACAGATAGAGTTAGCATGTAAAAACCACCGCGCCCCCACTATTTCCCTTCATGATTACACTACCATCATGCAATGGAAAATGAAGGAAGACAAATAACTTTTTTTTAAGTTTAAACTGCGTTTTCTTATCTAGTGATAAGAAACAACGACACGAATGCAGTGACAAGCCAGATGGCTTCAGTTGAGTTTTACCAATTTACTGAAAAGTTGTCAGTCAGACAACATGAAAGGTCTGAACTTGCAGTCAATTGCATACTTGTGAAAGTCTCTATGCATTATTTAAGAGGCATGAAGCAACCATGGTGATATAAAAAAAGAAGCACAAGATGAAAAACAGTCTTCAAGCAAAAAACATCAAGACTATACAGTTTTTAGAGATAACAGTTTTGTAGTTAATTTTAAGAATGTCTTTTCACGTCAGTTTACAGCTCTCTAGTTTTTGTTGGGTTTTGGGTGGGGTTTTTTTTGTTGTTTTTGGTTTTTTTTTCCCCAACTTTTGCTTTAGTTTTCAGTTCAGTTCAGTAATTATAATTTTAATGAAAAAATCTTAAACCAGCTTGGCTGTGTCTACAAGTTTTCTGCTTTCTCCTTATTCTAAATACTTACATATTTTAAACAATAAAAGATTTGGATGCTTGTGAAGAAGACATCAGTTCATCATGGAGCCCACAGGCTTTTTTAGAATATATATCTGAGACACAGGCATGTTACAGATTCTAGAGATTTAAAAACCCCTCCAATCAAGATGACGTACTAAAATCCTCTGGAATTTATACACCATAATGATCAGGGGTGGCTGATTACAGCTGGCCTGCTGAATTCAAATTAATCTCAGAACTTCACCTGTTGGCTTCACCGCAAGCATTGCATATGAGACATTTGATGAGTGCAGGGAATTTTCAAAATCAGACTAAACTAAGAATCTTATTCCTGAGACAGAACAAATCTAGGCTTGCGCCATTTATGACATGGTAAAAGGAAGCTCTTAAGACATGACAGAAGGAAAAACAGGGATTGTATATCTGAATCCTTAGTCAATGAGATCATAAAGATTAGACTCTTACCAGGTCCATGTCCCAGATTTACCACACCTGGAAACACTGAAGTGAGGTGTAGACAAGATAAATGCTGGAGATGACAATGGCAGCCAAGTAAGTACTTCAAAGTGTTCTATTATTTATGATCTAGCAAGAAAAGTGTGGGTAGGAGGAAGAAGTCCCTTTTTTAAAGCCCTGAATCCAGGAGATGAGGAATTAAAGAAAGTATAGAAGGGAAAGGAATATATTCTTTCCAGAAGGAGGGCATAAATATTGTTTCCTTCACTCCTAGCAGGCTATTCCAACATTTGGAATATCTACCAACATTAATAAGATTACTTGAAATTATCTGAGACCATTTGTATCCTAAATAATGTACAAGGAGGGCTGGTTACTGTTGGTATTATTTTGAACTATCTCAGTGTCAGAGACATTGTTCTAACCAAAATAAGCTGGATATTTGCCTCTCTGCACATTATGGTGAAAATGCAATTCAAATAGAATGGCTTGGGTCCAGGATCCCTTCATTACGGTCAAAGCTGTTTATGTAGAAGCTGTAGAGCCTTACAAGCACAGGATAACCTGTTACAATTAAGGAGTAAATGTAAATTACTCCCAATTTTGAAATATATGTATTTGGTAATATATCCTGGATTGCCAAATGTACTAAGCTCTCACAGCATCCAGATGGGGTTACAGCTGCCCAGCTTATTTGCAGATCATCTCACAGGCAACTAATCAGAATTTGGAATGGTGACAGTAGATTCTGCATGTTTAGATTGACTACATAGAGTCATTCTTCCTTAAAGCTACCTATATGATCTTAAAATTAATCTTTCCAGAGCAGCTCACCCAATTAAACTGAGATTCTAAGACTTCTATTACAAAAGAGAACAATTTATCCTTACAGCCATTCTTCCAAAAGATGGTTTGAAATAGATCTTTCTTCAGTACATGAAATCTTCATGTTCTCCTACTATAATGATTAAAATTATATAGATACAAAAATTATGGTGTTATGCTTTTACCAAATGTCAACAACAAAAGAAATTCCATCCTGTAAATTAAAAGTTTCAAAGACATCAAGCTATATTAAAACAGAAAAAGGCAAGATAATTCAGAATTAATTTTTAATACTGTCCTTCACTGTACATTGCACACAGAAGAAATATATTACTCAGTTACTTTTGTTTGTCCACTGATCCAGAATAGGTTGTCTCAGTGTGTAAAGGCAAATTAAATAAAGCAAATCCATTGTTACATAGGAGAATTTAATTTACATTTAAATAATTTTGAAAACAGATTCTGAGTAATTAATTGCAGCCAAAATGTTAAGGACATAAAGGAATTTTGATTTAGACTTCAGTGGAGAAAATTCACACTGCTGCTTTATTTGTCTTTGCAAAATGTTGGAATTATTCCTAAATTCAAAAAATATTAAGAATAACTTGGGAAAACCCAACATCCATGCCTTTCATCTGTGTTTAGCACTAGTTCCAGAAAAAAAGGCACTCTATTATTTAGATACTGTCAGGCTGTGTGCAGAATTGGAATGAGTTCTTCTCCCCTATAGCTAAAGTTTTCAAATTTCTAAATCTCTTAGTAATTGATAGATTAGCACCAGTGTTGATCTGTTTTTCTTTTTATTTTTTCCCCCCCATTTTAGAATAGGAATACAACTTTCTAAATACTGTTCATAGATTTATTGTTGAAACATATTACTTACTCTACATTGCTATCACAACTTTCCCCTGGGTCTTGCAAGACTCCAGGTAGGTGAATCTTATTTCCAAGCTGTGCATAAAGTGGACCTGAGGAAGCATGAGATGAGACCAGAAGAAGATCACAGATCACAGAATTGTCATGGTTGGAAAGGACCTTAAGATCACCGAGTCCAACCATCAACAGAAAAAAAACCTCACAATCTTGGCCACTAGAACATGTCCTGAAGTACCAAATCTACGTGGCTTTTGAATACTTCTAGGGATGATAACTCAGCCATCTGGGCAGGCTGTTCCAGTGCCTGACCACACTTTCACTATTGAAATTCTTCCTAATATCAAATCTAAACCTCCCCTGCCACAACTTTGGCCCATGAAGAAGGGTACTTCTTCATCTGCTGTGAGCAAACCACTGGTGGTAAGATGATGACAGGTGAAAGCTGGGAAGTGACATAGCACCTCAGCCAACAAAGTGTCTCTCCACATTTCTACCCAGCAACCCAGGGAAATCCCTCAAAAACAGTTCAGATGTATGATGCATCCTCATAAAGCCTCTTGCTGGATGGTGTTGTTCACTTTTGTTTAGGGAGGATTTAAGTATTTTATAAAATATACCAAATTATAACTATGCATTAAAAAATACTCTGACTCTACCAGAACCCATGTGAAAACAAAACCTGTACAAAATATTCTTACATTGACATCATTATTCTGACAGAACAGGCATCTATCTTTGTTGTCAACATGGCAGCGTATTTTTATTCACGCTATGCTGTAAAGGATTTCAAATGGCCTAGGATGGGGTGGTGGGGATGGGGATGGAAAGGGCAGTTTGTACTTGATGCCACTATCCAGGTGGCCTTGTAGCAGCGAGTTGGCTCAAGCATGCATTCCAATCTCAAATAGTTTTGTGTGTGCTCCTGTGGCATGCTAAGCAAATTCTGCCATCCTCTCCCAGCTCTATCAGCTAGCATCTTTCAATCAACAAATTGCACTTTGGCATGAACAGAAGGCTGGAGATGGACTTATGCCACCCTCTCAGTCCCAGGCTAAATAGCTATGAACATATGCAGAGATTGTGTTGTTCATTTTTAGGGCTTTATGATGGCACATTTAATTGTACTAAAAGTGCAATTGATGGAAAGTGAGTTACAGATTAAATAGGCAGTGCAGCAGATGTACAAGGTCGTTCAACAAGGACTACTCATTACTTCAAATTACCACCCTTGAAGAGAAACTATAGCATATGCCAGGATAGAGCTCTTTCTCTGACACCTCATCTTTCAGTTTCATCCCAAAGCCATCTTTGTTTTCTTACAGATAACATTTCCCAACTAGAACCTGCTACCTTAAGTAACAGTGACTAGATTGCTATTTCTAAAGTGATTCACGTATGTGAAGTATGCTATTGCTGCTTCCATTCATTTTAAGAACAGTGATTGCCAGAAATTGCATACAGTGTGTTGGTACATTCACAGACCTGTATTTCTGCCCCATTTGACAGAGTGATGAATGATAGATGCCTCATTTAGTTTTAAATCACATTAGCATTCTATTTTCATGTTTTTTTAACTTTCATAACTCCTCATTAAATTACAGTCTGACAAAATCTGTCAAAAAAGAGCATAACTTGCTCAAAGTTTATAGGGTTTGGCTGTATTGGAATGTTTGCTGCTTCTTACTTGGCTGTCCTGGCATACATGAAGAAAGACAAGTATTAGAAGGACACAGTTAACTAGGTAAAACTTTGTTAATTTTTCTAGGAGTCAGCAATATTTTATTCAAGATAGTCCATTACCTTTTAAATTAATTGCTGTCTGCCAAAGAGCCACTATCACAGCCTTCATACTTTTCAAGTGATTTCCTATTGAGCTAGAAGGCAGTAATTGCCCTCCCCATATCGGAGAGATGTACATTAAGGTGAGATGGAGTCAACAAGGCATTCATCAAGGAAGGCTCATTCCAAGACTTCTACTAATTTAATTTAGTAGAAATTTAGACTTCCTGTCAAAGGAATATCTGCCTTAAGCAGAAAAAAAGTGCTAGGAATTAGCTCAGCCCTCTGCAGTGCTGCCTTGCACCCACGGCACGCTGCCTCACTGACTTCTTACAGGGAGGAAGAGTGTTACACATCCTGTCCATCCCTTCATAGAATGCTTTCCAGACCCTTTCATGCTCTCCTTCCAAATCCCAGGTCTCTTTCTGGGGAGGACTTTTTTAAAAAAAGCCTCTATTCAATTTGTCCTTGTTGGCATTTCAGAGAAACCTCTTCTGCACAACAAGACTTTTCATTTAACAAATGTATGCTGTGATGATGTGCATCATTACATTAATAAACTTTTTATCATTAATTTTTGAAGCTGTAGCAAAGGGTGAACATCATATTGAGCAGCAAATGGGGGGTTGGGGGGAAGACTAATGTGAAAGCCCAGGATTTAAGATAAGATTTATAGTTAACTACTTTCATTGGGTATGAAAAATCTGAGAAAGTAGGTAAGTTAAAGCCCTTCACTTCATATTGTTGTCCTGAAATTTGATGTAGAGATGCTGAGAACACCATATTTACGTATAGGAAAATAACGTCTCCATATAGCCTTCAATCTACAGTCTCAAAACTGCTAATTTAATAAATACCACACAATGAAAAAGATAAATTTGAACTAGAGATGAGCAGCAATATTGTTATTTGCAAACACATTTTCTGTAGAAAAATTTCAGCCTTTTTGGAATTTACTGTCAATAATTCAAGATAACTGATTCAAGTACCTCTATTTTGAAATACTAATAGCTTCTAAAAATACTCATTACTTGTTCTGAAAATATTAAAAAAATATATATATTTGTCTAAAAAATGCAAAAGAGCAAGTGTTAAGAAAATGATTTACTGGGTACGTTCAGTAATATGACTGATAACACTTATCCTGCATGGTTGCAGAACATCCAGTAACTATTAAGAGCAGAGTAAATTTTTCTTCCTTGTTTTCTTGTCATACTGTTTCTTCAAGATCTGCCATCAAATAAATTTACTTATGAGTGGTCATCTGTATATCTCATTACAAGACCTGTTTCCTATAATCTAAAGTGCTGAGATAACATGTTCATTTAATGAACTATTTTTATCAATGTGCTGTGCACATCACTGTGCTGACCCACTTTTACTAGGTTCAAGTACTACAAGGCCTTCAGGAGTATCAATCAGTCAGCAGATACACTCACTGGAGGCTTTATTGTTTTTTAAATGGCACACAATGCATGGACTGTGTGGCTGTCACAACTGATAAGAGCTCGAGTCAGTGCTGGACATATCCAGCCTTATTTTGTTTTTCTTCCCTGATTCTTTGTCATTGTTTATCTTTGCCTTGCAATACTTAGTTTTTGTAGTGGACAAATGCCATTTCTAACATTAATATGTTTTTCTGCAAAATGTTAATTTCAGAGTGCCAAAATATTTCCTTTCCCCCCCATATATCCAACCTATATACCATTCCAAAGGCATCCATCCCTGTGCATCTCAGAGCAGTACTGTGTCTTTTGATTTGTAAGATATTTGGGATCTATCAACACTGACAGTCTTTTTTTTTAAAAGTAAGCTTTAACGTAATTTAATAAGACAGAAAAGCTTCTGCTTTGTTTCGCTTTGTTTTTCAGTGGATGCTCCCTATGCTGTTCACAAAAAGGCATTAAACATTTCTCAGATTAAAATAAAATAATGAAATTAACATAAACATAAAACTAACAATAAAAATTCCAGGAGTCAGTAGGGTAATTTAATTTCCTAGTACATAGATAGACACCCTGACTATGTGCTACCAGTGAAGAAGCAGTTCTGACATAAGTCCTGGAACCACAGAATGGTTTGGGTCGGAAAAGACCTTCAAAGATCATCTACTTCCAACCTTCCTGCTGTGGGCAGCAACATCTTCCACTAGATTAGGTAGAATGCTATGGATGAAGACAAAACACTTTCTGAAATGGTCCATATACACTGGAGTCAAAATATGCTGACTGGTCACCGTCAGAACTCAAATTACTAGCTCATGCACTGGTCTTTTTTTCCACATTTAATATGAGGTCAGGCTCAAATTCTGCTATCTTCAATCTTACAAAAGCAATACAGTCACTAAAACAATTTTTAGAAAGGGAAAACTTTCCTACATTACCAAGGGAGTAAACGAGATATTTTTTCCACTGGTTATTGATTAGCTTTCGTAATGTTCTTGAATTTCTTCTTTGCTACACCAATTCCAACTCAGAAATACATCAATAGTTTATGAAAAAAATGAATCATGTTCAAAGTTTCATTTTGAAAGTACCTACTATCTAACCTCCCATCAAGTACATAGAAGTGGGGAAGGTTTTTCTGGGTTTTTAGAAAGAAACCTTTGCTACTGCAATTCTACTGCTACTCTTATATTCTTCAGTAAATACGCATTTCTGGTTTGAAGCTGCACGCAGGCTATTCAGCTGGCTATAACTTAGCTAACCGACATTAACCCACACAGCACTCAGAAATGAGGATGCAGCCAATATTAATGGAACAATGCCACGGACAACTAGGTAGTTCAATTTGTATATGGATAATCATTAAATAAACATCCGTTTTGCTTGAAAAAAATTGCTGCAACCTTTGAGTACACTGAAAGGTTTTTTCCTAAAAAGCATAGAGAAACACACCACTCACCTATGAACCCTACGAAACTGAATAATCACATCAAAGGGTGAATGTTAGGTGTACTGGAGCCAGCAGTTCAGAAAATCTTGTATTTCAAATTTAGATTAACTTCTTATGCAGAATATTAAATTCTTATTTGCTTAGGGGCATCTCTTTAATGTCATGAGAATGTTAGTAGGAGTTAATAGAAGAAATTCTGAATCACCAACACTGAAGAAAATTGGATCCTTGCTAGTGTATTGAATATGAAGATGAGGAGGACATAGGAACTGGACAAAGCTTTATGCAGCTACAGCCAAGCTCAGGTAATGCTAGATTCATAACAGACAAAGAACAGAGAAGCCTTTCAAAAATGTATTAATCAACCTTCAACCCACTGAGATAATACCTTTGAAATGTGTTTTATCACAGTTCTTTTGACAGCTTCTGCTTGCATAAATCACCATCTTAATTTCAGGTCTTCGATAGCATAAATAAACTATATGGACCTTACTGTTTCAAAATACATTTCTCATACCCTGTTTATCGTATTAGCTATTTACCTTTCATCAAGACATTTAAAATACAGGATTGTTATGCATGAGACGTATCTCTCCTCTCTCACTAACCATGAAGGGAAAGTTTCAAGATAATGCACCCATGAGGGAGTCAGACATTGGGATGGACAGCGAGACTCAAGTGATTATTTCAGCAAATGCTGAAGGTAACAAACAGGAGCCAGTCTCAGCTTGAGGCAAGATGTTTTGTTGTGGGGTAGGACGAAGATGTAGTGTATACTTCAGGGAACTGCAGTGTAAAGGAAGAGCAGATTAAATGAATTAATTCTGCTAGACCTGGAAGACATAAGCAGCTAGCATAATTCCATCAATATCAATCTTCAGTTATACATCTCAGTTGCTAAGCACTAAGATAAAGAAATGGCCCGCAATGTCAAAGATAAGTATTGAGAGGATAAAAACAGAAGAACAATCTCTTCTTTCTAGACTGGGGAAAAAAAAAAAAAAAAAAAAGAGATGAGAAAGTGAGTGGTATGGTCAGGAAATTAAAATCTCTTTTCAGGTCAGATCTCTACATCGAGAATTTCTATGGCCCAGAGACCAACCACAGCCTGCTACAACCAGAGCAGCACAAAGGCACAGGTGGGTTTCCACAGGAGGGATCAGCCCAGGGCTCTTAAGCTGTTTCAGGAGTGAAGTGAGCAGCTCCCACATGGTCCAAGAGCAGCTATATCTCTTGTTTGGCAGTGGAGCAGGGCTGCCATAAGGAATGCTAGATAATACAGTTCCACAGCAATGGAAGAAAGTGAGACAGCAACAGGCACTGGGTTCTCCCAGGAGCCAGCTATATTCTTAATCCAGTCCTGTGTCAGAATGAAGTTACAGAATCACAGAATCACAGAATCATCCTGGTCAGAAAAGACCTTGAAGGTCATTAAGTCCAACCATAACCTAAATCCATAACCCAATTTCTGAACATGGAGAGAACCTCTGCAATTTCCTGATGGCCATCTCCTCTCTGCTTTCTGAGGTGTGGCACACAATTTATATCTCTTGATCGGTCACACAATTTCGTGTGTAGCTCTGAGGGTGTGCTGGGACATTGAAAAAGTTTTATTTTCAGCAGCTGTTCAGCACTTCAGCTGCATGTTGGAGCACCCGTTAGGAGGATATTCAAGGCCGTGCTGTGTCTTGGAAACTTCAGCTTTCAGTCAGATGTTTTATCTGGAGACCAAACAGGAATGAAGATAAACCTGGCCATTGTACCAGCTCCATATCATCAAGTTTGAGTTCACAGTGCTGCTCACATTTTTCTATTGAGCTCAGAAAGACAGTTTCCATTTGTGCTCCTACTCCTCTTGTACCCCATGCATCTGTTTACTGTGATTCTAAGTATTAGGTGATGAATAAATGTCAAGAAACGCTGTTATTTCTGTAATAAATACTGCATTAGTATGTTCCATGCTTGTTTTTTATTGCTTTCCCATCACGTACTGTGATGTTGCATAAAGGCTTTTATCCCCAGAGAGCTTTTTTTTTAATGAAATGTGCTGAGATGCTGGAAATCTGTTCAAAACACTGCTGCTATCCTTGACTTTGATACAATTAGCTATTTAGTAAAAACGCACACTGGAATACACTATGAAAGAAATAAAAAATGCACGCAGTCAATTCTGAGTTGATTCAGTGCCGATGGTTTAGCTGACTGTCTGAAAAAAGACAAGTAGCAAACCACTTCAGAGATTACCCTTCCCAAATAACAAAAAAACCCCTACCTTAAACTTGACATTTCCAAAATGATGAACCTTGGATTAAATCATGTGAAATGTCAAAATGAAGAGAAGAAGAAAAAATCAATAGCTGTGCAGATGAAGCAATATGAAGGCAAATGTACTGTACTGCCAGTGCTAGGCCATCCATGTCTTTTTAATAGCAGTGTTTTTAAAGTGTACGATACCTGAAAGACACTAGAGATTAATTTTCAAGACTGAATCGCCTCCTAACAATAAAATTAATAAACATTTGTTTTTAGAGACAGAAGCAGAGACATACTTAAATGGTACATTTTGAAACAATTTTTATTGCATCCTTGAGAACAGTTCACCAACATTATCCTTGGTATTTCGTCTGACATTAATTTTCCTTTGAATTTGCTACATTTTTCCTACTAGGTAACTTAAAGCTTTAATCAGAGAAGGAAAGAAAAGGCTTAGAAATCACTGCTTTTTTTTTTTTTTTTTTTTTTCCCTTAGCCTGCTGCTAACTCTATTACGGCAAATCCCAGTGTTTTCCTGTGAAAGCCACAAGCATGGCATAACTATACTGCAGAGGGGCTCTCCCATGACCCAACTTGGGCATGTTCTGAAGGAGCACATGCCTCTCACTCCCATGCTATGCGGGCAGCTGAAGGTAGATACTCCAGCTGGGTGTCTTGAGCCCATAATGAAGAGGCTGAAATGTAAACAACATTAATGTTCCTCATATTGCATTGCAGTGTATATAGTTAAAATGTAGATCTAGGTAATTCAGTTTTCTTTCATGTACTAAAAGCTATTTTTTTTCTAAATTTATTTTTAAAGTTGAACATACTGGGTTTTTTTTTACTAGTCTGGGTTTCAGCCACTTTTACAGTGAGGTGACAAGGACTGAGCTCACATTCACATCTTTAACATCTGTTACTCTGCATGTACACAGACAGTGGGATGGAATGTTTATTTGAAAAAAAAAAAGGGGGGGGCAGGAAAAAAGAAATTTCAGAGCAAAGAGGATGTTTGAACTGATATTACAGCCTAGAGTTGTAGTGTAAACTACATATAAACTCCTAAAGCTAACTTCTCACTTCAAAGATAAATGGCACTCATTCAAAATACCATCCCTAAACCTCTAGTCTTTCTAGGACTGTATAAAATGCTATCTTTTTACAGCCTGAGCTGCTTTACAGCTGTAAGATGGAGACAAAGATGGAGACTAAAACATTTTATGAAATACAGTTAGTCCTAGTAAAAGAAAGCTGTTTGTGAAGTTTTTCATTTAAGTTTTCCTATGATAGTTATTATCAGTATTTCTCTTGCTGTTTAAAGAGAAAGCAGGGGGAAAGACTCACTTTGAAGGATATGAGTAAACTATAATAGAAACTATTTTTCATTCTAAACTTTTTTACAGCTAGGAAAAAAAAAACGCTAGCTTTTGAAATGAGATTTTTCACTCCACCACCCACTGCAAAGCTAACATGATTGTGGTGTTGAACCACACCAGCCTGTGTCAGTTCTCTCTGTAATTACCGAGCAGACAAGGGCATTTCAGAGCATGACTGATGGTTTGTTGTTTCACCAGATCTGGTAGGAATCCTATTCATCTAAATGTGGTCAATAAAGGTAAAACAGGATAATATTTATTGTCTTTGATGAGTTGATGGTTAAATAGCTTCTTGGCTTTTGTCAAAGCAATACATTCAGAAACATGCCTTTGAAGAAAAGGGAAAAAGGCCCCAGTTTCTCTGTCTGTCATTAGTAATTATACAGAAAAGCAAATATATACTGCTTTATTCAAAACAGCTTATCTTTAATATGTGACTGTGAAGTATGATATCAATATGATAAAAATCCATGAAGACAGTGCAGTGCAGAAGAAAATACATAATTTACGTCTGTACTCACACAAACATTGATGCTTAGAAATCCCAGAGTCACTGAGGAGAAGGAATGCTGATTTCTGAGCACTCAGAAAAATCCCTTAAAACTGTTTATGCTTGCATGGTTTTTTTTCTTGTCAAACCCAGGAAATTCTCCTCATCTACCCAATTATGGCAAGAATGGTATAGAGAACATAGTATATGTTCTCCAAGCTAATGTTAGAGGAAATCAAGGAATGGGCTCTAAGCCTTGTCCATAACATTCCCGGGCCACCTAACAGAGCTTCCTCTCTGAAAAAATAACCACTGTTTTGCACAACAGAAATACTTAAAACTATGTAGGTAAATTTCTACCAGTGTTTATTTTCTGATGTTGATGGGGGGGGGAGAACCCAAACCATGAAAAATCAGACAGCATCTGTTGGTTAGTAAGTATTTACTTCCTTGCCACACAAGAACTAGTTAGTTAATTAAACCTGGGGACAAGCCATGAGAGAGAGAGATGTGTGAAAAATCAAAATATCAAAATAACTGCATGATCCTATGGGTAAACTCACAAGGAATCCTAGAAAAGTGATGTTTTCAAAAACCTCAGCTATAAATTACTCTTCTATACTGTATTTTCCTTTCTACCTAAAACACAGAGAAACACATGGAGGTCTTGTAATTACTGCTGTGAGCATTTTTGAGGGATGGTGCTCATTGTAACTTGTAAGATTGTTCTCTGGTCTACATTTGACCTATTCAGAAATCTTAACTTTTAACTATTTAAACTCTAGCGCAAGCAAATTCGAAAAATAAATAAATAAATAAATAGAATATTCCATTGCAGAGGACTATTAATTCATTTTTTACTTTTAGACTAGTATCGTTTGGGATCTGCCTATTCCTGTAGTATAAGCATGTACCAGATGTTTGTGAAAAACAATCCAGTTAATCAGTCTAATTAAATCAATACATTTTATTGCACACATTTTTGCTTTTCATCAGTGTGCAAATTACAGAAGCCAAAACTCAAATGCAAGCAAAAAAACCTCATACAAATCTTCGGGGGTTTTTAAATCTAAAATTGTATCTTGCAGAGGCTTGATACTTCAACCTAAATTTACAGCATCTGTATAACTCTGTTTATTTTAGCTTAGGATTTTAGAAAAAAAGAACACCATGTCCTGCCATATATAGACACATGCTTTTCAGTATGCCCTCGGGAGCTTCTGAGCTGCTGGTCAATCCCAGTGAAGCTGAACATGGAAATGGGCTAATTTGCAATGGAAGGGACTTCAGAGAGGACCTTGTACGACCCTTTGCTCAAAATAGGGCTCAGTTAGATCAATCTTTCAGGGCTTCGTCAATTCAACTTTTGAGTACTTCGAAAGACATGGTAGAATTCTTCAAGGTATCAGTTCTCACAAGTGTTTTCAGCAGAGTAAAAAGCTTCTATTAACATCCTTCACTGAATAAAAGGCTGCTCTCCTTATGAAACACCAGACAATCCACATGGGAGTGCCTGAGGCTCAAAACCACAGCACATGAAGCTTCACTGGGCTTACTGCTTTCAGAACTAGTGTTCTGCCTGCAGGAGAAAACCTCACAAAAAACTGACAAAACTTTCTAAACTCTACACCACAGCAGTGATGATAATACATAAGCACTACAGTATCACTTAAATTGTGTATGTTAAATTACGTTAATTGGACAAAAAAACAAACAAATACATAAATATGTAAATTATTCATTGACTGTGATCTAAATTTAACTACAAATTTAACCTGGAAAATACTTGTAATGAACCTAAAATCATTCCATCTCCATAAATAGGGAAAACAAATTTCAAAATAATGAAGTAGTTTATAAGGTTTAGTTCTCCCATATGATCTGGAGCTGGGCTCACTGTCCATGGTTCTTTTACTCTATTTCTCAGTGGAAAGAAAAGTATTTAAACAATTTGGATTATCAGAGATCTTAATCTCAGTATGAAAATTAACAGATCTACAAGGTCCATTTCACTTAGATCCCCTGTCATCCAACCATTTTTAGTTAAGTCTTAAAGTTTTCCAAGTGCAAGACAGCCCAATTGAATGAGTGATTCAAGCCTTGCTAACATTCAACAAATCACAAATCAACTCTCTGAAAAAAAAAAAAAAAGAAAAAAAAAGACTGATTAAGAATAGTTTAGTTTTGGAAAACAAATAAGCAAGCAAACAAACACCAAAAATCAAAACCAAACCTTTTAGGCAGCACTGCTAGAATTTGATTAAATCTGTGGTCAATGACAAAGGCAAAAATTTCTTTTGAACTGACTCGCATCTCCAGATCTGCTGGCTATTTTAGCCTCTCTGCTAATCACAGCAGCTATTTCAGGACTAGGTGACTGGTCTTCACCTAATTTGTTTTAGCTTTCACTTAGCTCTGTCTGATTATGTCATGCAGTGTGTCATGCCATATATATACATTCTGTTATTAACAGACAGGCATGACAGTGAGTTATTGTATGTTGAATGAACTATCTATGATCACAGAATTAACTGCAGCATAAAGGAATACTGGCATAGGATGACAGCAGACAGCTTCAAAGTATGGTCACAGGATGCTACCAGAAAACCTACGGCTATGAGCAACTCAGCAATGATAAATAGCCATCCTCAAAGGAAGGTAATTTTTGGAGCTGGTTAAAACCAGTTTTAGAGTCTTTAGGGAAAAAAAAGAAAAAGTATCTAACACATCTAAACAGTTTAGACAACTCAGAAAATTTGTGGTCAATACTAAATCTGCAGGTCAATACTAAATACTAAATATACTGGAGGGAAAGGGCTGCTGAACTCTAGGATGGCTCAGAGGAGATGTTATTGCTGTCTGCAAGTACCAAATACGATGGTTTGGAGAAGATGAAGCCAGAAAAGATGCAAATATAATAAGTGATAGTTGCAGCACATTATATTTTGGTTAGATATAAAGAAATATTTTTTCATAATTTGGGTGGTCAAATATTGGAATAGGTTGACCAGAGACTCTGTGGTATCATTATCCTTGGAGACATTCAAAACTCAAATGGACAAGATGCTAAGCAGCCTGATCTCATTCGACCTATTCTGAGGTGGGCTCGCATCAGATGACCCATAGATGTCTCTTCCAACCTAAATTATTCTATGATTCTAATACTTTAAGAATTGTAAAAATCCATAAGTTTGAAATATTGTATGTGTCTTGTTATACATTAAATCATGTTTAGAAGATAAGATTGTAGAGTAAAGCATTCAAAATTTAGAAGAGTTCAGAATTATGGCTGCACATCAACAAAATTAAATGCTATGCATTTAAATTATGATACCATTTCTAATTACATGCATGAATCCACTAGTCCACAACTTCAGTTAATAAATAGGATAAACCATATTAACTGAATAGAAAGTAATTCAATTTTTCTTAACTTAAACCAGCATGGTCCCAGATCATATTTGCTGTGGCTCCAAAAAGCCATGTTCCTAGGATTTTGTTAATGTAGTACCAAAATGTAGTGTCAAAAATATCTTTGTGAGGAGAATTGGTATTACTTTCTAGATTTTATGGGGAAAAAAAAAAAAAAAAGCAAGGATTTAAAACTGTTGTTTCTTGAAAGGTCTGCATGCTGCCTCTGACATAGCAAAATCTAGGTAGTGATAAGGTATACTGCAAGTTTTCAGTACACAACATAGCAGAAAAAAATAATGAGTTTTATAGCATGCTGTGAATGAAACCAGTAATGTATATCACACATTCTTCCTATGTTCTGAAACTATCAGTTCAACACCAGACCTTTAATTCATACCTGATATATCTTTATCAAACTGGTGGAATTCACCTAGGAACATCTGTCAGGTTTAACACTGGGCTGGCAATTAAACAAATAGCAGACGCTCTCTATTAGCCCCTCTAAGTTCCCAGAAAAGGAAAGCAAAGACAATAACGGAAAATAATATTAGGAATTACAGCAGAAGGTTCTGCTTTTGCATACTAACTTGTGTGTCTCAACAACCTACTTCCCTTCTTAAGACAGAAACAGATACAGTATTCAGAAGCACAGATCTCATAAGAGAATCCCGAAGAAAAATTCAGCCACAGCACATATATTCTTGAAGGATTTATCTACTATGTGTGAAGGGTTGGAATTTGTGGGTTAAAAAAGTATGAAACACTGCCACACTGCATGCTGAGAAAAAAGAGCAGGAGCAGGGAGAGAAACTCCAGACAAAAAGGAAATTAGTGGAAAGCAACAAGTAGAGAGTGCACAGCAATGGATCCAGCTGAGGAAAATGATGTGGAATAGGTGCACTGGCTGATTTGAAAGAAAGAGGCTAAAGGCATCTGAACTTGGTTGTTTTTTTATCATTTGAAAATTACAGGATAAAAAGGATAGAAAACACTATTTTGATGACATGTCAGAATAGGACCCAGAATAAGAAAGCAGTGAAACATTTCTTTTGCTTCAAATATTAAATAAAAGTTAAGACTGTATAATTCAAGACAGCAAACCATAACCTTCAGAGAGTAAAAGTGCCAAAGATAAAAGAAAATGGTTTGCAAGCCAACGAGGATATGGCCCTACATGAACCTCACCTTTGCATGGCATTTGGTGCATATTTAATTAAGAAACATTTTGAATGAGAAGACTGCTTCAAGAAAATAGTCTACAGAAATCAGAGATATCCCAAGTAATATATTATGGAAGTAAAAACTGGAGATTCATCTTTTTTTCATTTAAAATTTGACTCCGTTAGTGACATTCACACACTAACAGTTCAATGAAAAACTTGTACAAAATGTTAGCAAATGCCACTGCACTGCCTGTAGAGAATAAGGGGCTTATTGACATGCTAGCTTCCAGCATAAAATGTCATGATTGCAGTATTGACTAACAGCACATCAAAATAAGCATCTGAAAGTCAAGGAAATGCTTGGACTTGCTCAAGACAATCTTCCTGCATCACCAGCTCTGCACTTGAAAAAAATCCACAAAAGAAAACAACCTCATATCTACCTCCTGAAGTATTTAAGATATAAACTAGAAATTCCATTTAAGTGGTTGAGGGATAACATAAAAATCCTATCTGTTTAGACTTCTGTCTTAAGCAATTTAGCTCTTGCCATTTTTCTCATTATTTTTGCTCTGTATCCTCAATAAGTATCATTCAATGGGCATGGTAGCAAAGCATATTTCGATTTTTTACTTAATCAGAATTACTTGAGAAATTGTCTTGGGAACGGCATTAACAGTGAAGCAATATACAAAACAATAAATTGCCTCTGCTACTGATTACTAAAACAGCACTGAAATGTTTATAAAAGTAAAGGCCATTCATAGGCAGCAAAGTCCAACCAATTTACCTTATTTATATTGTATGTGACACAGGAAAAAAGTCAACAAACCACATTGTAATGACTGTCATATGTCTTCTCACATGAGAAGCATACCAATGCCGTTGCCTTGTCAGGCTTTCCAGTGACATTAGTATTGGAATTTGCCATGAATTAATTTTTCCAGCAGAATAAAAATCCTGAGCAGGAACATTGAGTTTGTCCAGCTTCTCCTGAAGTAATACTGGGAATCACCTTTAGCAGGTGATGGATGTCTGAAATTCCTTCCTGCAGTTAATCTGGTATCTTAATACTTTAAAAAAATATGTAAATAAAAGGAAATATGGATATTATTGAAGTATTATTTATCAGGGTTTATTTCTTTGAGACAGTACCAAAGAATCAGTTCCATCTATGATGCATGCAGATATGCAGCTATTTTCTATTCTCTGTTTCTAGGTTAACACATACTGGGTTGTTTTTTTAATTACTGAAATCCTAAAATGCATCGACATAATAAAACTAGTCAGACTCATGCTTCTGTGCCTTAGCTTTTTTATCTATCTGTAAACCCAGGACAAGCACATTTTGTAATACAAAAATTCAGAAGTGAATGAAGACTAATCACTGGACAACACGGGGATGTATCAACCATGTGACATTTGCTGTACATATGGTCTCTCTGGGGCTGTACCAAAAAGCTCCCCCAAAAGTACAAAATGTCCTCTTTTTTGGAAATTGGATCCATAGTTTTGGAAATTGTCTCTGAGTATTTCAAACTAAATAACTGAAGTCTATGTCTTGGAGTGTGGTGTACAGACTTATTTCTTTCTTAATAGCTCGTGTTGTCTTCTAAATAAATAGCCTTTCATAAGTTCTGGGAACACACAGTTACCTGGATATTTACACAAGTTAATTATGGGCAGGTTTTTGTACAGTCTGCAAAAACAGGAGGTCGCACCAGCCCCAGTTCTGTCTCCTGCCTATAAAAAAATATTATTCTAGGTCAAGTAATATAAAATTGCTCAGCTGCTTGTGACAGACTTAAGCTGCAGTTCAGTAGTCTTCATCTTTTTCAATGTAGACAATTTCCACCTTTGCATAGACTGATCCATAACCCACAGGACATTTTAAAATAACATGAATAACTTCACACAAAGTAATAACTTTAAATGGTTTCACACATGCTCTGGTATTGGTGCCATACAAATCCTGCTTTGTGGCCTGGCCTTTGCTTGTTGTGCCACTCTGTATTCCTACTGCACTTAACAGTTGATACACTTCTCAGTTTATTTGGTGAAGCACTGTGAAAGTGCCCTAATTTCCTGAGATCACAAGCTTTCTTTTATACCAGATATCTTTTATGGCAGATTCTTGCACACTGAGTTGGGTCAAACAGTCAAGTATGAATTAAATTACTTTTTTTCTTTTTTTTCTGATGTAAGTAGCTAACCTAGTTTCAATCTGAATGGAGATACCAGATACTCAGTTACTATGCTGAAGAAACATGAAACACAAATCCTTTATTTTTTTATTTATTTTTTTTTGAATGAGAGATGTATCAATTTTTCACTGCATAAAAGCAGATTCTCTATCAAAGTTACTCTGTCTGTAAAAGAACAAGGCTTTTTTAGTTGGATTTTAACCTTAATTCAACTTGGATACTTCTTGTCAAGGATTACAGGAAACAAACCTGACGGCTTATGAAGTAATAAAAATACAGGAAAGGTAGAATCTAAAACTAGACTAAATCCTATTAAAAATTATGCTCTTTCACATCCCTGACGCACACAGATATCACAAACTGGTATTGCAGGGAGGCAGATTTTAAACAAAAATCTATTTTTTTACTATTGTAAATGTTTCTGAATCTACATGGTACAGCTTTGCCTGTTCAAAAAACATGAACTTATGAAAACAGAAGATGCACTCTGGAGGAGTTCCCAAGCACTTTTCACTTGGCTTCTGGGAAAGAGCTTCTGTAGAACAATTTCTTGCCTTTGCCTGGGTCTGATGACAGGACTCAGTTTGAATGCTCAAAGGGAAACTGCAAACCAGCTCCCACTGCAGAGGGTGTAAATTAACCAGCAATAGTGAGAAAAGCAAATTCTGGCTATATAGCAATCTGCTCTCTTACAAACACTGATAAACATCACATGTGCCACATACTGGGAATTATTCTTGCAAGCTAAAGATGTTGTCAGCAGGGAACTTAAGTGCCCAGAGAAACCCTCTGCATCCTTAGAAGACTTCAATGCCTGCCTGTATCTCCAAGGATGGAGAATCCACATCTCTGGGTAACCTGATGTTCATACAGATGGCACCTCCTGTGTTTCAGGGTATGCTTATTGCTTCTTGTTCTGTTATTGGGCACCACTGAAAAGAGCCTTGCTTCATCTTCTTTGCACCCTCCCTTCAGGTATTCTAAATCTGCATTTACTTTTCATCCTACTGAACAGCCTATCTTAACTTAGCAACTCTAGATAGTAATTTAAACATCATTATACTGCATCCTGAGGAGAAATGAGTACTGAGAGAGCGAGAATGAGTTCTGATGACTCATTTGGCCCCCACTCATTTCCCAAATGTCTGTTTTTAAGGCCTCATATATTAATTCACAGTGGTGAAGTAAGTCCAAACAACAGTACTATTCAACTTGAATGAATTTTGCCAGCAAGAAATCAGTTTAACTGACATGAATAGAAAAGAAGGGACATGGATTTTGAACTAAATTACTAACAAATGAGAAATACAGGGTAACTGGAAAGTAAACACGAGATGAGCAAAATTCTATCTCCTTTACATGTTGCAGCCCAATTAACTCCATTGGAATTGCCCACGTACAACAGAACAAAACTGACTGGCATGCATTTTTGCACTAGGTTACCACTTTCTTTCCTTCCACAGAGAAACTTGTGCAAGAAGGAAAAAGACAGAATTAACTGAATAACTGAATAGGATGCTTAAGTTCTATTAATTGAACATTTACAAACCACTCACAAGTGGGCTTTGTTTGCATTTTATTCTGAGTAACTCAGTGATGCTGATCCTTTAATTAATTTTTTAATTATTGAATTATTTTCTTACATTGTTATGGAAATAAAATCTCAAGCAGTGATGGATCATTAAATGAATATGAGTACCAATACTGTACTTTGCTGCGTGAGTATAACTTAGTATGTTCTTTGCACAAATGGTGGTAAAAGTGAAACATTTTCCTTCACTTGGAACTGAGATAAGAAGCTCTCTATATAGATCACCTCATAAGAATGATTATTAAAGAATTAGCTATTTAGCTCCCTGTGTGGTCATTATATGTTTGAAAGCTTGTAGTTTCTTTGAATAATTAGGCAGAAAATGCAGTAAATATTTCACAATAATGTGTGTCTAAAGACAACTACTATGGAATAATTTATTGTGCAATAGCTGTTTGGATAATTTCTGAAGGTAGACATGCTATTACAATGTTCTTCCCTTTGCAGGGACAAGGACAGCTCAGTTCTCTCCCAAACTTCCTGAGTCACCCACAAGAGGAAGAAACTCCTGACTGGGAAGCCCTCATAGCAATAGATAGAATAATTGCCATGGATGTCCTTAGACCCTTTGGGCTTTGTAATCTGCTGCATCTACAGTGACTGAAAGCAAAGCTAAAAGGGAAAAGGATATTTTAAGAAGGCAAATGCTCACCCTGTTTTGAGAAAAAGGTGACAGCTGTGTTGTGTTGGTCCTTTATTCACTACCAGTTCTGTTCTTTTTTTAAAAAATATATATTTGTAATTTATAGTCAGAGTTGGGTCCAACCTCCAAGCAGATGTTTATTTTGAATACTTATGTAACTTGGATCTTGTGAGGGAGGAGAAGAAGGGAGTTGCCTCATACGCCTTCCAGGGAGCTGCTTTTTGTCCTGTCACTTTCTTTCCTTCCTTCCTGTGAACTGATCATTTGCTGCCTTACCTGAGAAGTATTTGTCAACTCGAAGAGTTTCCTGTAATGCCAACTCTCTCAACTCTCTGAAGTACACCATTATCTGTGGCAGATTTCACAGGGAAAGAGCTTGTTTTCTGCACTTTAACTGTTAGATATTTTCACATGTTCTGCACTATTTATTGCTTTGCCAGCTGAGGAGACAGCATGTATTCCCTTAACTCTGATCATGCCCTGATACTTCACCAGATTTGGGAACAACGAGTTGTTGCCCAACACTCATTATTTAGTTGGCCAGGTGATACATCAAAAGGATTTCAGCACAGGAGAGACACCAGCTGGGGTCTTGGCAAAGATAGATTTTCCCAGCCTTAGCTCTTCTGCAAAGATGATAAGTCCTCAGACCTGAAATGTATGATAATTCGCACTTTAAATGGCAGGAGAGAACATGCTACTTTCCATACTTATAAAGGTAGAGGTTATTACTGTTATTTTCCTGTTATACTTATTTGGTAAAGTGAACCATGGAAATTTGTAACATACAGAGACAAGGCTACAGTAAGCATTGCCACAAGTAACATTTAATTTGAATCACAGACTCTCCTGAGCTGAGTCTAAATGCATATGAATATGACATTTAATGGGAATATAATTTTTAATATTTAAAGAGTTATGGTTTCTGGACAAATTATTAGATCCTATTATTAGCATCCCATTTGCATGAGGCACTTAATTCATATAATAGAAAAATTTCTTTACTCCAGAAAGAACTTATATAAGAAATAAATTCATATAAGAGCAACTAAATTAAGATTATAAATATGGATAAGTTTATATATCTTTCCTCAGCAGTTTTGTAAAATTCACAGGTTTCAGACACATCTTCATCATAAAGAAAAATAGAACTGAGAAGTTTTCCCAGGAGTGGCCACAATCACACAGCTAAGCCTACTGAATAGTGCAAAGTACACATGAAACTCACTAAAAAAATGCCTCCCTCTTTCTCATCCTACAGTAATCCCCTACAAACTCCCCTTACTGTCCTCTCTGCTGTCCAGCCTTTAATACCTTTACAGATATTTTCCCCAACAACCCTTGATCTGTCATGCTCCATTCACAACACACGTGTTCTTCCCTGCGTAATGAGTACAATCATTTATGAGGTGCAGAAGAAAACTACTGGCTAAAGATTCCTCTGAGAGGGACAATGTCAGCCTACAATACATTTTGGGTTTCTTCTAGGGTACTACCGGCAGCTCTGCCAGCACACAGTCTGGAAAGCCTAGCAGCATTCTGAGTGCTCACATACTCCCCTGGACAATGGAGTGTATCCTGTGATGTACTGCATAGCAAGACAAGGTTTTCCAAGGTCTAATTCTACATTCTGTGCTGATTATTAATATTTTTGGAGATCTCAAAGTCTTTTTTAAGGGATGCAGTGATACCAGCTACAAAGAAAGAAGAAAAAGGGAACAAGATAATTTCTACCCAAGCAGTCTAAGACTACAGTCTTCCTCATTTTGCTCTACTGACTCCAGTTTGTCCTTCAGTTGCTGAGGCAGAGGAGCTCTGAAGAACCTTGTGGTCCCAGAGTCCAAGACAGGCATATTGTATGATCCTCTATTTCTGGTCACTACTATCCTTTGTTAATGCCATTATACTGCTGTTGTTTTTTCAGTGCTTCAATGCAAGACCCATTTCATGTGTTGTCCATGAAAAAGGCATTTGAGGAACCAATGTCTCTAGAATTCAGGCTTTACTCTTGGTGGTGAATATTAGCACTTCCTATTCTCACAGAATCAGACAGAATCATCGTGGTTTGAAAAGACCTCTGATATCACTGAGTCCAACAATCCACTCAGGAAAAAATCAATCAAAAAAAACCACCACCAAGAACCAACCTAACAAAACAAAACCAACACCACCACTCATCATGCCCACTAGAGCATGTCCTGAAGTGCTACGTGTGTCAGCAGGTCTTTTACCCACTGAGTGAATTCACTGTTTCACTTCACCTAATACTCCCTCTCACTTCTTTGGACACACAGCTTAAATGCTAACATATTCATGAGGCTGGACTCTGCTATCCTCAGAGGAAATGTCCTATTGACCAAGAATGGTAGGACAATAGAAGCCTCTCCTCACTTCTCTAAGCCCTTCAGAATGACCTTTTTTTTCACAGGTGGAGTTAATTCCCATGCAAATTAAGTGTAATATGCAAAATTATTCACATTAAATCTGAATAAGGTACGAGTAACTTATAAACAGCTCTATAGTTCTGCAAAGGCCTTTATCTTTCTTGTCAAAGTCTAACTGGTCCATTGAATGGGAAGACCACATCAACATTTCTTGTTGATGTAGTTCTTCATCCTGCCTCTAAATATCCTCCTGGCAATTAATTGAGTGATTTTTTGCTATTCAACCCCTTCTTTATTTTTATGTCTCTTCTAGATGACTTTTTAATGCCAGACTTCCCCTAAGTTCTCACTATGAGAAAGGTAGTTTCTCAGTAACTATATCCTCATTAGCCACTTTCTAGCCTCACTCCAGGTTCTGAATAATTGTTCATAGCAGACCTCTTTTGTTAAGATACACACACTGGATTTTGCTCTGTTCACATAGAGAAAGTTGCTCTTCCTAACACCTACAGTAGAAATTTGACAGCTTAGACTCATCCAGTTTAGAATACAGGACTTGCTTAGAGAACCTGCTACTTATAATTGCATTTCTAAAGCCATGAAATACATCTTTCTCATAAGCCACAATAAAATCATTCAGTTTCTAGCCAATGTTGACAGATGTAAAGGCTCAGATATAATTCTTCAAAAAGCTCTGATTATCCAGACTTTATATGGCCTGTATATTGTTTGATGGATGACTACTGTAACATTTTATAATGAACAGTAAGCTAGAACTTACTTGTATTCAGAATCTGAAATAAGAAGTTTCTGATCTGAAAGGACATGATTTTTCAGAACTAGGCATTCCACTGCTGATCTTGGTGACAGTTCAACAGAGGGAACAGTATAGCATTACTTTTTTAATATTCACCTAGCTTATTTTTGAATCCAGTAGGAATTACAAGATATTTTCACAAAGTAACTCAGTAGAATTATTTCAATCTTTTGTTCTTAGTACTTGTGACTATATTAAAATGAACATGCATTTGCAAGACAGGTGCCACTTTAATAACGGATTAAAATATTAGAATAAAAATAACACAAAAATTGCAAAGAACATTAAAATTTATGCGTAGATTCTTCAGCAATTAAAAAAGTCTCTTACTTCATTCTGAATGAATTCATTCTCTTCCCCAGGTCATGCATCAGAGAGCATGCACAGTGGAAGGAAAGGTGGGCTTCATGCCACCCAGGCAGTCTGGGTCAGGAGGCTTGGTACCCAGTGCAGCTAAGAGCAATCACAGAAGCTGTTTGGGCTTCGTACAATCACAAACACTGTGTCTGCTCAGTATTTCTGGCTGGCCAAGGAACAGTATTATGACAGAGTTTTCAGGAGGAAGCTCCTTAGGAAAAAGAAGATTCTCAAAGGAGTTTTCTGCTTATACCATGCTGCAAGATAAGAGAAATGAAATGAGAGAAATCAGCCCTACTATATTTACATTTGATAGACTGATGACACCAGTGTCGGTCATTTAAGACTTGAAACTAAGTAATCAAAGATACTACTTTTGAGGTCATTAATAAGAGCTCGTTACAAACATACATTCTGCTTTGGTTATGCAAGCAAAGAATGTCCTAAACCACCAAGTATCAATTCTGCCCCATACCATCACTCTTACAAAAAATATCTATTTACTTTGCACTTCTCAGCATTAGTTTCTTTGAGGGAAAGCCACATGCATGGACATCCTGGAGAAATACGTAAGACCTTGTAGAGCCTGTATCAGGTATCTGTAACATTTTATCAAAGAACAGTGTTTTAGTGGGGCTGCTACTTGAGGAAATACCGAGGCTGATTCATTATTGCAATTTATCTACTGTAAGTACTAACATTCATACAGTATGAGAGGTAAAAGACATCATCTCAGAATAACAGTATTTTCCTTTCTCTTTGCAAAATGGTACATAACTACACAAGATGAAAAGCAGCAAAGGATCTGAATCTAATTTCCATGTGCTTTATTGCTACTTTTCCTTCTGGCTGAAACCAAGTGTAGCCATAAGTACAGAACCTGAATAATTCTCTATCAATTTAGGATATCCTCCAGTAACATTAGAGACAGATTAAACTACCCAAAATGGCTTTCTCAGCAGTAAGACTCCATTTCATACCCAGAAAAAAGTGGTAGCAGTAAAGCAGTTTGAAGAATACACATTCCTGTTTTAAATCTATATTCTTCCCTTAGCATTAAGTAACCTGCATTTAAAAACTTTATTGTGTCTACTACTTAAGAGGACTGATAGGTCATGAAAACTCTTTTGTTGTCTCATCTCAGATTAAACAATCAGTTCTGGCATTTGTGGCATACTGCAGTAATTACAGATGTGGTTTTCTCTGACAATCTTTCTGATGAGATGCTGAATTCAGATTCTCACCTTCAGTTTTCCTTTTCTGTCTTTACCTTCATGCCTACAGCAATACCCCTACAGCTATCATTTTGTCAGGTCAGTCCAGTAAGAATCGGAGTACGATACCTCTGTAACAAATCCAGATACTGAAGAAATGTGCTTCTGATTGCCACTGGTTGTTCCTCTTTAATCAGTACTAAAGTCACCATGTGCCTTTTCTTTCAAATGAGATACATATCCAAGCTTCTGATCACCGAGAGCCACATAATTCACATTAATGTTTTCCATGAGAACTATTCATAATGCATTTAATTTGAGAATGGATGCTCTTCCCACTTCAGCTCTTTACTCTCTCCTTCCTTTTCTAATAAAAAACCCCACAACAAACAAACAGTGTAATAAGTTCCTTCCTAGACCCTGCTGCATTAATTTTGACTTTCTTTGAGGATTTTTTCATGAGATCCCTATGTTAAGTGTGACAATACTACTGCTCTTGAGAGCAAATCTGCATTTTCTGATTGCCTCCTTTGTGTATAGGCAATACACAGTGGTGCAGATTGAATGAGCACAGAGAAGAGAACATCTTTTCTATCCAACCATATTCTTAAAAAATCTTTTCCTCTGGCAATCTTCCCGGTATACTTCTCCATCTCACCACTTTCTTAGTTTCTGATTTTGTAATTCTACTTTGTAATTGTGTATGTGACATTGATGCACTCTGAGGAGATAGGTTATGAAAAATTAAGCTCTGAATTGCAGAAATATGTATATGGAAAATGACACCTCTCTCATAAAAGGCACTAAATAAATTAGCCTGCAATACCTCATAATTTTGTAACATTCCCACGTGGCTGTAAAAGCCATCAGTTGCACTAACATTTGCAATCTTTGTGTGCATTATTAAGTTTTCTTTATTAGCTTCCATTTTAATTGAGAAAATGTTTTCATAAAAAACCTATTATTCTCAAAGAAGATGGAAGCACAAATTGCAATCTAAGGATTATTTCCCCTTTTCCTCTATGGAGAGGAGCATGTACTACTGTTTCTTTCAGTTTCCTATTAGCACCATTTTACATGAAAAACACCCTCAGAGGCCTGAAGCTCAGAATGCTACCCCAACCTGATAGCATCTTAATGTGCTCATGTAATGGATTCTGGAACAGGTGGCTAATAAATTAACCAGAGGTATGCAATCTATTATTGACTGGCATCATGCCAACCACATAGCTCTCAAATGACAGCTTGTTTCATGTAAATTTTAATGTATTGAAGGTTCCATTTGTTACCAAGAGACTTTCTTACAAATGGAAAGAAAATGCAAATAATATTTTCTACTTTACATAGAATAATGCTTTAAAAAAAGGCAAGAGAAAGTTATTTCATCCAGGCCTTTTAATCTGTATGATGTTAACCAGCAAAGTAAATATGTTGAGAACAGAGTAGTTTTGTAATCAAACAGACAAAAAAATTAATATAAAAAGCTAATAGCTTTTTCACATGAGTAAATAAAACAACTCTGAAGCTGATCTCCTCTAGCAGAGCTCTCAATACCTCTTCATTTTGTCATGTAATATGCTATAGATATTTCAGTAGATGGGTCTATCTTGTTCTTTATCCATTATTTTATTATTTACTGTTCTATTGTCTAATTATAGATTTGTAAAAAAAAAATAATGTTTCTTCTGTGAATTGCAGTTATTGGTTCTGTGTTTATCTGTCTTTACTCTGATTTTTTAATGCTGATGCTTTAAGTCTTTTATGCACTATTTTATTTTTCACCTTAAATAACAGCTGTTGAAGCATAATATTTAGTCATTTATAGAAAGGGCAGGTGTGTGTGGAGTAAACACAATAGTCTTATTCTTTGTTCTGTGATCATTGGAAGGCATACATGGAAAAGTAAAATATTGATATTTATTACAGTTAAAAACTTGTTAAATAACATTAATATTTGAAAATCAAATACAAAATAAAAATCAAGTACTGCATTTGGTTTCTTATTTGAATTCCTTTATATTCTAATCACAGTTTATTTTTGCATTAAGTTGAGATGCAATGCATTCTCTGTCATCTTTCTTGTCATTTGTTTACTGTCAATATCCAGCCAGGTATTAGTAAAGATCAACTTACTAAAACAATGTTAATGCTGCCAGTTTCATTGATGCTGTACAGCAATGTTTTTGGTGTGTTAGTTTATGCATGTTCTGCAACATTCCTGAAAACATGACCTTACTTATGGCCACGTTTTGTTTTACTCAGATGAAATTAATCTTAAATTTCCTAAAGGCAATTAATTTGAACTTTGTGGTTTTTACTTTCAGCTTAGGAACTGTATCTGGCTTTGTGACTTCTAGAGCTTTACATTCTTCTAAGTCTATTATGACAAGTCTTTTTGGCAGGAAACTACAGTAATAAATATTGTCCAACAAATATATTGACGTAATGATAATTGTACAGTTATACAAACAAGTATAATTTCCTAACCAATGTGTAGTTAATTTGAAAGTTCTTTATCCCAAAGAAGATGTCTCTGTTTCATTACTGTTCTAACATTCAGAAGAGACCAAAGAAAGATAAAACAGAAAATAGTTAGATGGTCAGTTGCTATTGATTTGTTTTTCTGCTCTTCTGTTCCATTGTTCATCCCTTTCAGCTAAGAAATACAGACCCTACCTACCATCTTTCTACAATGAAACACCCCAAAACTTAAGTCAGGGCAAATGGTAGGTTGATAACTACCTTCTTAACTTCAACAATCATACCTGTTTGCTTTTCCTTTCCCTTTTCTCCTCTTTCTAGAATTCCTTATCTACTCCTCATTTTTCAGACCCTAAATTGTGATTTCATGAACTCTCTATTTACTAAGGACTTTTTGCTCATGCTGTGCCTTCTGTATAGGAACTTTTATTCTTATTCTAGGTCACTAGGTGCTAACACGATAAGAATAGATATTCACAAATGTATAAAACACTTGCTAAATCTGTTAGATAGCATTATTGCTACATTTATCAGGTTGACATTTAGATTATCTTCATCATTTTCAGTACAATGTCACCAGAAGATTTCTAACTGCAAACAGTTCAGGTGAAAATGCAGAACACAGTACAGAATATATTTAAGAAATAGTTAAAATAATAGGATGAAGTAAAAACATTCAGATTATTTTTAAGTAAGTGAAGAATTCCTTATTCTTAGAACCTTAACATTCTTAAAGCGCAAAAATCAAATATTGATAGACTACTTGTCTCAGAAATTGATCAATCTTTTGTAAAATCAAGTAATTTTAAGATTTTCCACTATTTGTCTTGTCACTGCAAAGCACCCTACCACTGTGGGCTATTTCTATCCTGCTGTGATGAACTGGCACCTCAGGCAGCTCCATTCTTTTTTGTGTAGTATCAGCAGTCACACAAATAGAAAAGCCATTTAAAAAAAAAACAAAACAAACAAAAAAAAGCAGATCATGCAGATATGCTCCTACAGCATACAATTACAGAGTGCAAAATTAATTAAAAAAAAAATAATTAAGAGGAATAGGATATGGTAAGTAAAGAGATGGTGAAGGAGTTAGAATAGTAGAAAAAAAACCAACTTAAAGAAGCAAGGAACCAATTAACAAGCGTAGTCCTGCTGCTTAGGCAAAAGGCTGGACAGAATGGTCTTGAAACCCATATGGAGAATTTTGTTTTACTGTATCATCCCGTAGTAGTTTTGATTACATGTGCAGGCACTTCTGTAACCTCCTGGGTTTGACCTGCTCAAGACAGGGAGCCAGACCTCCTCAGTGAACTGTGTCCAGCCCTGGAAGTCACACACACCTTCCGTCTCCAAAGGCCTAAGCTTTACTAAAGAGATTTTATGACAGTGAGAAGATTCCAGGCTAAGCCTCTGAGAATCATAAATGTTAGTACTTTTTTCTTAAAGTCTACTACAAAAAATAGAGACAACAGGAAGTTTTTTATAGAACAAAGAAATATTTATCTTTCTAGAATAAAAGGCTGAAGTTTTATTTCTGCAGTGGTGAGGATTTCACAGGGTTTCCTAACAACAGTTACATGCCCACATTATCTGCATTATTTTCCAAAGGGATCTAAACCCTTCTGAAATCACTGCAGACAGTCAGATGCAGGAATAGAAGAATCCCATCCACCCTGGGCAGCAAGGTGCTGTGGGCAGCAGTGTCACACAGCCCTGAGTACAGATCTGTCAAATGCCGCCTGGACACAGGTTGATGTTTTCTTCCTAAATATTCCTATAGAAAGCTACAGAACTTCATCCCTGCAACAGTAAAAATCCTTCCCATAATCATCAAGAAATGACTCAGACTTTCTATTTTTTTAACTTTTAATAGCATTATGTGGCCATATGAAATAGTAACAATTCAATCTGTCATAAATTGTCACTAGCTAAGGGTAAATGCTTACCAAACACATCTAAAACAGACCGTATGTTCATACTTAAACAACAAGAAGAAACTGTAAAGCAACTAAACATTTTGAAAAGTGGAATAAAATCTACCAAATACTGTGAAATACATGACATTTCTCTTCAGATTATGATCTTGTAACTGGCAAGTAGTTCTTGAATTTCCCTCTGGTATTTGTAACTGTCAGGAAAAAAAAAATTACTGAATCAAGGGGATAATTGATTTGATCTGATATAGCACATTTTCTGTGTTAAGTTGAAAAAAAAGGCAAAAATATAATAATGAGTAAAAATCTATTAATAAAATTATCTTTATTGTCAGTCAGAAAGGTCCTTGAAATAATGAAATTCAGAACTGACTTCAGCAGTGACTGGAACTGTACAGTTTCATTGTATGCTGTCAGTTACTTTTTCCCCCCCTGCATTTCTAAATACATTTCCACAGTAACTCTTTCAGAATCAACCCATAATATTACAAAGAAAAAAACCACGCTAATATAAATCAATCATCTTGTATCTTTTCCCTAGTTAGTGACTGACACTAAAAGGCTTAATAATTGCTAAAAAAGAAAACCCTTTATTAGGGAATGATGCAAAATCTCTGTAAACAAAGAATAGAACCATAACAGGGTAGAGCTATGGCTTATGTAACTTTTTTTTTTTTTTTTTAACAGCGAAAATGTTTAACAATTTATTTATAAGACAGAAATCTGTGTCTTTATTACTGGCATCTGACAGAAATTACTGGTTATAGTACACAGAGTTTCTCAGACTTGTCATTTACAAAAACTGAAATTTTAAATGAACCCTCCATCATGTCTAACACCTAATAAACTTATCTAAGTCGTTGTGCCAGGCAAGTAAAATAAACAACTAGCGTGAGAGTGGTGAATTTGGAAAATTCAAAAATTGATGGTGTTTGAAGAAAGAATAAAGCTTTGGCACCTATCTGCACTCTTAAGTTTAACCTCTAGTTTAGATTATTTTTTAATAGTCAATGAGTATAATTTTTTTCAATATTCTTTATGGCCATCTACTAGTTACAGCTTTGCTCAGGACACTTTGAAGGCTTTCCCTATTGGGATGTGAGGTGGAATCTGAACTTGTATATCCTCTTAATTTTTTTATATATATATTTTTTTAGCTAAAGCTTGAATAATTTCCTATTCTATATCCTATTTCATAGAGCTTCTCACTTCTAAAATCTTATGCAGTTTCAACTGCAGTTGAAATAAATTGTCACAGTTTGACTCAGGTCCGACAACAATGCTCTTGATCCCCTCCCCCTCCCACCCAGGTAGAGAAGGAGAGAGAGAAAAAGAGAGAGACTTGGCTGGATTGAAAACTAAACTACACAGCTTTAATTAAAACACTAATGAATGATACAAGAAAATATATACAATTATATACAGATATATTCAACTCCAGTTGAAACAGTTTTCTTTTTTTCTCAGTCCACAACTCCGTGTTTTATCGAAGTGTGGGTTTTGGCATGTGGATTTGTTATAGCCTTGTTTTGAAACTTTAGAAAAGAATACATAAGCATACAAAGCTTAAAGAAAATCAATCGCACCCTTCATTTCTTTGTGGAAAAACAGAACTCGTTTCTGGAGCTCCAAGCACCCAACAAGTGACTCCTGTGTATTTCAAGTTTTTAGAAAATGGGTCCTGCTAGTTTGCAAGCTTGCAGCTTTTGGCTGTAATAATTTAATTTGCATATTCACACATAACTTGCCTATGCAGAAAGATTCAGAACTTAACAAAGGCATGGATTCGGTAGTGGGGATTGAGACTGCCTTACCAGCTCTTCTTCATGAAGTTTTCTGTTTATCTGCAATATAGCAAAAAGATAAGATTTCCCTATTTGCATCCATATGTTCTCAAACATTAGATCTGCCCAGGGGACTTACTGTTTTCAGGACTTATGTAGTTGTGGGATTTCACCTTGTTTTTCAACTGGTGACAAACCAAATAAAGTATTTGTTTATGAGAAATTGAGAGAAAAATGCACCTTGGTCTAACATAAATCACTTTTAAATTGGGTTTTCTGAAAGGACAGCAAATATAATGCAGCAGTTCTTTTTTAAGATTACAAATTACTTATTTCAACTGAATTTAAAACAATTTGTAATTAGAGTGGTCCAAACAAATTCATTTTCATGTTAATTCATGGATAAGTATCAGCCCAAACTTAATTTTGGCAGAAGGAAGGTTATACTGAAGATGCCAGATCTTTCATGAACTACCTTTTTCAGGTTTCCAATTTTTCAGGTGACTTCAGAGTACAATAATAGTTACAGCCCAGATTATAGGAGTGTGAGACTTTGAGTGATAAAAGTCAGAGGGTATGCAGAAATTCTGGATTCCAGATCAACCCACAACCCTTTCCACCACCATGGCTGAGAGGGTATCTTCTTTCCTGTTTTCACTGATCTCTAACATAACATGACACATCTGTCACCTACATGACTATGAGGCATGAGATCCAGTAATTTTACTGCGATGCTGATTTAACGGTGATTGAGAAGCAAAACTCAGATTGTAAAAGCTTTTGTGATTCCTTCGCACCCATCAAACATCAGACATAAATCTATCCCAAAAGCTGTTCTGCCCTAGGAAAGAGCGACAGCTGGCATCAGCCTTGCTTCTGAAGACACTGAGCACCCTCAGCCAGCCCCAGGCAAGCTGCCCAGGTGCCTCAGAGCTGTGACAGAAGCTAAAGCTTGGCCCCTTCATTCAGTTTTAGGCTTAGACTCCTGCTCTTACTATCTTGCTATAGCTCAGTGGGACAGCTTAGGGAGAACAGGGCTTACTGCTTATTTTCTGATGCTGCTGTTCCGAGCTTGACATGACGAGATGCAATGTAATAAAGCAAAGAGCTCATCCTCCAAATGGCAGAAATATCTCTATCTCCTAAGAGGGCCTTTTAAAATAGCCAAGGTGCAGAGAGATGTGGAAAGGCACCGAGTCATGGCTCAGAGAATAAAGCTGGTATTGGCCAAGTATTTCCTGTAATTGCAGGCAGAATAACTCTAAAAGTATCAGACATTTTAAACTTTTAAAGTTTTCTTTCTCTCTGTATATGCATGCATATACATTTATAAATATGTCCATATGTGTCTTTATGCATAAAAAATGCAGGCCTGACAAGAATGAAAAAATGTAATTAATTAATTCTGGCTTTGTTGTTGTCTGTGTCTTCAGCAAAGCAAAACCAAAGTTAGTCTAAGTAAGATGAAATAGTGCCTTTTAAAAAGAAACTAAATTTCTCTTCCACAAAAGCAGTTAATGGGAGCATGCTGTCTTCCCATTATCTGCCCTCTTTTTGCTAGTTTTTCACAGACAACTTTGGAGCTGACCAGCAAATTGCAAACAAACTTAGAACAGTCCAATATATATATTTCTATAAATTTCATGAGAGTCAATGTCTGCGTGAAGAAAAACCCAACAATAAATGTATAAGTGTGAACTAGTCACAGGAATTACTGCCAAAATTCCAGGCAAACCAGTAGGAAAATCAGGAAACAACCCTGAGTACAAATTTGACAGAAGTGAAGTTATACCACTCCTGCTACTTATGCTACAAATAATTTTGTCTTAAATAAATAAAAAGTAAATAAATAAAGGTATATTTATGAAAACACAGGGATAGTATCTATTGAGAAGTAGTTTGAAATTAGGCGGGTCTGACTGCCTGTAGATTTTATAAATTTAAGGTCTTTATTGTTTTTCAATAGCAAATCAGTGATATCACTGGGTATGTGAAAAAGCAATGTTTAAAAGCTATTAAAAAGAAAACCCAAACTTCTTAAATTAACTGAATTCAAATTAAAGGCCTGTACTTTTGAGAGGACAGTAAAAGGATAATTAACATTTCCAGAGATAAATTAAGTGAAAACAACTTTATTAAGCAGTGGTATGTTTTTTTATAACTGAGTTCAGTCACTGGCAAAAAAACAAACTGTGATTTTTACATCAGTGTTCAGTCTTTAAAAAGACAGGACACATACCTGATGCCTCATTTCTAAATGAATGCAGAGTAGTTAAATCTCTTTGCTAAAAAGCATGACAGTAAGTGGTTGCACGTAGACCTTCACTGGAAAAGCCACAGCAGAATCTATGACAGCTTCAGAGTATGTAAGGAGAATCTATCCCTAAACACACTTAAAAAAATAAATTACTGTTTATCTGGATCTACTCAAGCATATCAAGAGAAGCAATATGAGCAGCTAGCAAATGCCTGACACTGATTCATTCAGACAACAATCAACACTTACCTTTGAACTGCAAAATATCTTGACTACAAACTGCCCTTTTCACATTCTCCAAAGTTTTCAGGATTAAAATAAATTAATTTCCAACTGAGATAAGTGCAAGATAAAAGGTTTTGCATTACCAAACTCCTGCATATGTTAATGTATTACATCAGAAACTGCAGATCAAACCAGTGACCTCCAATCCACTATATTGTCAAGGGACTGAGAGGCTGTACTTGGCCAGCTTACCTAACAGCCTGCAGAACCTTTTCTAATGTTGAATGCAGTTTTTTCTACACATCCAACAAGGTAAACTCTATGAATAGTGAACTACATTGGATTTGCTATGTTGAAAAATTTACCATACCTGTGTTACAGAGATTTTAGAAAATGTAAGAAACGTGGTTTAATGATCTTTCAGACATTGATCTTTCACAGTCACTGTAAAACTCGCAGGAACATACCCATAGCCAATAGACACCACCACCTAAGGGGCATGCAGTCTCCACTGCTCCCAAAAGAAATAATAGATATTGAGCATATTTTGACCATAATTACACCAGAACTACCTGTAAAATAATAATAATAATAAAACAGCAGATTATATCTGAGTAAGTGTAGTTTAATAAGGACATTTAAGTGTTTTGGGTTTTTTTAATTGTGATTTTAAATACTGCAAATGGTGAACTACTGAATTTCAGGTCATGATAGCAACCCACCCAAATTTCTTTTAAGTAGAAAGGTTGTCAAAAGCATCAAATCTTTTATATTATTAGTGACAAAGCAAGGAGTCTGTCTTTAGTTTCAACACTGAGAATCTTAAATAGTTGCTGGTGAACAAGAATGCAAACATGCACTTATATTTCTTTAGTTCTCATGTTTCTTTATATTTCTTTAGTTTCTATATTTCTTCAATTTCTCATGTTTCTTTAGTAAGATCATGCACAGCTATGTGAGCTTCAGTGAACTACGCGAAGCTTGCAGACTCTTCTTTTCTGGTCTGAAGGTCCCTGGTTCTAGCCCCAACATCAGCTTTCAGATAGTACCTATAAGATATAGGAAGGTATTAAAAGACACCAGAACAGAGACAGAGCAAAAAGATGAACTTCCAAAATCTGATCAGAAGTTATAGCTTCTGTGCAACCCATTCACAAAGTTTTGATGTTTTTTTTCTTTCAGTACTCCATGTATTTTAAGCATTCAGTACTTGAGCACCAGCTGTTGTGTTGTGTCTAGTAGTTGTTCTGCCTAGTAGTTGTTCTACTAGATGTTACTGTCTGTTATCTTGCAACATTTGTTCTGCCTCCAGGCTAGTTTTAGTTGTGCAAAAGAAGATTTCCAAATTGTTAAGACATTCCTCTTGGTCATCCTACCAGAATAATACAACTATTTTAACAGTGTATTAAAATTTAACCCCTGGTCCGAGCCTCTACAAGAAAAAACTTTGAAACAAACATTTATGGTTGAATCTTAAAATTTTGAAAATGTTTATGATGACAGTATTGGAAAACTGTTACCTACACAAGCAGAACGATGGTAGTAGCACAGTAGTAGGTCTGATGAAAACTGTACAGCTCTCTTCAGAACAAAAAAAGTGCTGGCACAGTGACAGATCAAAAGTATCCAGCAGCTATCTCATCTCATGAAGCAAACTGGTACAAGACTTAATAATGCACCAGATACTGAAATTATCCTGTGCATTCACTGATGGGCTAAAGTAACTTTTAACTTACAGGCTATGCCTTTTAGGAGTAAGTAACATGTAGCAGTCTTCCTGTGTATGTATGCATGAATGTATGTATGTAGGTAGGTAGGTATGAGTTAATGTATTACCAGGCACTCCTAAGCAGAACTGAACATACAGAACCATGCCACCAACTTTGCAGAGGAAAAAGAAATCAAGCATGAACCAGAAGAGAAGTGCACAGGTTGAAAGAGGAGAGCCAAGCAAGCTACTAAAGGTGTGCTTTGGGTACAAAGCTAAAAAGCAGAGCTGTAGGCTCAGAAAGCATGAAATAGGATGTGTATGCACAGAGGATTAGGGGAGAGGAATGGGTAACGCTGCTGGGTCCACTGGAAGAAGGAATATTACAGTGTAATGAGTAGACAATGTTAAAGAAATTATTTGAATTAGGATTTTTGGAGAACAGTGGAAAAAGGCAGCAGCAAGCCACAGAAGAAAGACAAGAAGAATTAAAAACATGGGTTAAGAGGTGAACTATTTATTGAGGAGACAGAAGACATGTGGCAAGGAGGGAAAAAAAATGTTAACATTGGAGACTGGAGCAAGGAAACCTCAGTGAGTTAAGTATGTGCAGTCCTATCTACTGAGGATTGTAGGGTGGAAGCAATTCCCTGCAAACTAGAGGCTAAAAAAAAGGTAAGGAATGTGACGGAGACTGACAACTCAAGCTTGGTGATAGCCAGGAAATAAGAGCTCAGTTTAATGCTTATATTTATACTTCTACCCTAGCACTGAGACCTCTATATTAACTCATGCAATTGTATTAGATGGGCTGTAATGTAGAAGCTTGAGAAATGCTCAGCTACAAATACTCATGTCTTTGGTTTAAGAATTAAAGACTAATTTGCATTGACTTCAGCTTGTGTAGTTTCTTTTAAAATGTTTTCTTTCACCTGTGGCAAATGGATAAATATTTCACCAATTTATAAGATACCAAGAGTCTTTTCATACTACTAAAGAGCAACTGATGGGTTGCTAGAAAGAACAATTAACCAAGCATTTGTGAAACAGTCCCACCAACACTAAAACTAGCATTAAACTTGAAAAAAGGGAAACTTTTGTCCAGTAAAAATTCTGACTACTGTTGTGTCTGCCTTTATATCTATGCATAGTGGACAGAAAGTAAAATAAATGAGAGACTAGTTAAGGAGACATAAGATTTACAGCTTCACTTGGTGTTTAAGGTCACACTCTCTGGAAGAGTAATTGTTCATCCTGGCACTTGCTGCCATTAAAAAAGCTACCAGTAACTTTAATATCTAGTCAGTTGTGATAGAGATATATGTATGTAACCCGCAAAAACCTATAACCTAGGTACAAGAATGTCTCATCCATTTTCCAATTTGCTCTTACATTTTTAAGCAGGCAAATGCATTCTCAAAGGAGAGTCACCTTCACGTACATGCAGGCACTGCCACAGATATATACACCAAGAGCAAATGCCCATTGCTTCAAATAAACTAATTTTTATTATTGTTCCTTTATTTTTGATATGTCAGATGGGATTGCTGTGAAGTCAAAAAAAAAGTATTTGATGATGCCTTTTCCAATCAGCATCATGGTTTTTATTCCAAGCTTGCAATTAACTTCCTGCCTAATTTGGCACGCTTAATTTAAAATGAAGCACACAGCAATGTTTAGACTTGCAGTCATGATGTTTGTGTTTGTCTGAGGTAGTGGTCACTAGCAGTCTCAATTTAGCACTCTTAATTTAAACTCCCATGCCAATGATTTTCGTTCTTAAAGCTATGACTGGCATTTATGGATTTCAAAATCAAAGGGAAAATAAACTACAGTTAAGAATTTAACCACTCAGATCAATGAAAATCTGTTTTATAACTGAATGTGCTCCAGTTCAATCACAGTTGCCTGACAGAAAGAAGTTAATGTTTCAAACAGTTATTTTCCCACTTAAATACTCCGAATAACTTTTTATTGCAGCAGTAAGCCACTAATGGGTGGATAGAAGTGGACTATTGATGTTATGTTCTCAGAAAACACTGCAAAGTAAGTTGAGTGCATCAACCTAAAGAATGTCCAAAAGGCAGTCCCTGGACTATTTCATTGTTGCTAGTGTATATTTTAGCTTTTAAGACAATTGTTACTATGTATTATTTCACTGCTTTAAGTCAACAGCAAAAGAGAAGCAAAAGAGAAATTAGTAAATGGAAGAACATACTTCATCACACTTACTATTGTGAAAATAAATGTCAGATATATTTCTAGACTTCTTTGAAGGTGAATAACCTATATTATTTGGTCCAATATTTCACAAATAGCCATTATTTGAATTATTTTATATCCCTTTTAAAAGTTAAATAGATAAGGTACATATTTTTATACTACCATTATTTGGAAACATATTTACAAAAATAAAGCATTTTTTAAGAAATAAGGACTGCATAGAGCCACATCTGTCTTTGTATAATGCTGGCATAAACCCACCTACCCACCCATGTTAGAAAAATAGAGTGTGAATCACAGAACTGTCAGAGTTGGAAGGGAACTCTAGAGATCATCTACTCCAATGCCCCTGCTAAACCAGGATTGCCCAGAGCACATTACCCAGGACTGCATCCAGATGAGTCTTGACTATCTCCAGAGAAGGGGACTCCATAACTTCCCTGGGCAGCCTGTACCAGTGCTGTGTCACCCTCACACTAAAGTTTTTTCTCATATATAAATGGAACTCCTTATATTCCAGCTTGTGTCCATTGCCCCTTGTCCTGTCACTGGTCACTACTGCAAAAAATCTGGCTTCGTCCTCCCTGCATCCACCCTTTAGATACTTAGAGGCATTAATAAGGTCTCGCCTCAGCCTTCTCTTCTCCAGGCTAAAGAGTCCCAGCTCTCTCAGCCTTTCCTCATGAGAGAGATGCTCCAATCCTCCAGTCATCTTTGTTGCCTGCTGCTGGACTCTCTCCAGTAGTTCCGTGTCTCTCTTGAACTGGGGAGCCCAGAACTACAACACAGGATTGGATGTGGCCTCACCAGGTCAGAGTAGAAGAGGCAAATGACCTCTCAAACTACTGGGCACACTTTTCCTTATGCAACCCAGGATTCCATTTGCCTTCTTAGTGGCAAAGGCACATTGCTGGCTCATGGATAATTTACTTTCCACCAGGACTCTGAGATCCTTCTCCTCAAACTGCTTTCCAGCAGGTCCACTCTTAACCTATATTGGTGCTTGGCATTCTTCCTCCCTATGTGCAGGAACCTAAACTTGCCCTTGTTGAACCTCATTAGGTTCTTCTCTGCCCAAGTCTGCAGCCTGTCCAGGTCACACCGGATGGTAGCACAGCCCTCTGGAGCAAACGTCCTGAGGATACACTCTGTCCCCTTGTTCAGGTTGTTGATGAGTATGTTTAACAAGACTGGACCAAGTATTGACCCCTGGGGGACACCATTGGTTACAGGCCTCCAACTTGATCCTGCTCCATTCATCAAAATCCTCTGAGTTGTGTCACACAGCCAGCTTTCAATCCACCTCAATGTCCACTCATCTAGCCCACACTCTCTCAGTTTCCTAATTAATGTTTTAGGAGACAGTGTCAAAAGCCTTGCTGAAATCAAGGTAGATGATATCAACTGCTCTCCCCTCATCTAGCCAGACAGTTATGATGTTGTCGAACACAATCAGATTGGTCAAGCGTGATATTGTTTTGGTGATTCCATGCTGACTTCTCCCAATGACGTTCTTTGCTTCCACTTGTTTTGTGATGACCTACAGAATAACTTTTTTTCAACATCTTAGCAGGCATGAGATGAGACCAACCAGACTGGAGTTCCCTGGGTCCTCCTTCTTGCCCTTTTTTGAAGATTGGAGTGACATTAGCCCTCCTCCTGTCTTCAGGCACCTCTCCTGTTCTCCATGACTTCTCAAAGATGATGGAGAGTGGCTTAGCTAATAAACAGGAATATGAAAAAACAAGATCTGAACTGTTTTTTTCATGTTGTAGCCTGCCTTCTGGAACTGTTCACCACACAGTATTGTGACTAACATCTTGGGTGCTTACCTAGAAATGTCAGGCCATCTTTACAACCAGTCATGCCACCGATTATTGTTTACAATAGAACAGCAAAAATTCTAAAGGGGAAGATAATGAAGCAAATGCAACATTATATAACCTAGAACATGGATGAAGATGGCTTGCAATTTGTCAGTGAACTCACACAGAACTGCACTGATACATACTTTGGAATGTGATGCAAAAACTTTACAATATCAAGTTAATGCCATAGAAGCGTGTTTCGTGCGGGTGGCTCCATGCGATACAGAAGCTGAACAGGCCAGGAGGGACGTGGTGGGACACAATCTGCATCCTTTAAAATAATCTCCTAGGGGTTGCAACATGAGAAACTACTTCCAGTGAAATTTAGCTTCAAAGATGGCACAAGCATCCCTTAGTTCATCTGAGATTAATAACTTTCACAGTATTACCGTATTTTGCATGCAACAAAAGTTAGCATTGAATCTGGCACCACAGAACCTGGTTATTTCAGGAAAACGTCAGGGAGATAAATGCAGATAAAACTATGCTCTTCTCCTAAAGATAGTTCCCTGGTGTATTGACTTAGGTGGTGGGAGATTAAGTTAATACAGCTCCACAGTCACACATGTTCTCCGAAAAGACACAGACTTTAATCTTCCATGCTGTCAACTTGCTTCTTTGACCATACAAAATTCACCTCCAAATACAAGAAACCATTTTAAAGGTAAATACTATTTGACACTACATTACAAAACTGTGATTTTCTCTTTCCTGTCTCCAAAGATTTCATATACTAGTTAGAGTTGCCTTATTTAGAAACTAAAAACGATACTTTCTATAAATCGGCATGTGCTAAATATCAGTTAAAGTATTTTTCCTTTATTAGAATAAATAATATCTATGAATATATGGCAATGAGAGATCAAAAATAATCTCATATCTAATTAGTAAATGACATTTGTAGCTTGACAGAAAAATGCACAAGTTGAGGGAAGAAGGCAGACTCATATCATCTCTATTGTTGATAAACCGTAGCCCATCATCCTTGAACTACAGACTGAATTCCTAAATCTCATTACTCCATTACCCTACACTGTGAAAAAAGTCTTCATTGATCTTCAATTACAGGACAAAAAGAATTGTTAGATAATTTCAGGAGAACACTAATTTTGAAAAATGGAGCTTAGAGTATAGTGTTATCTCTATATGAACCAGTCATTTGAATCAGACAATTTGTCTTTCAGACAGATTTGAGTTAGTATAGTAAAATGATCTTTTATTTCTAAACTGTAAAATTCAGTATTGGAAATTGGCTGAACAACCTGTCAGTAACTTACAGGATCATACATCAGCTGTTTGCAGTGCATAACAAGTTAGAATTTATGAGTCACTTAGATAACGCACATTAATCTCAAAACACTTCAGTAAAATTATAGATCAAGCACCTGATTCAGAAGCTGCTCTATGTATTATTTAAAATGACATGGAAAACAGAAGTTTAAAAATAATACTTTATATTCAGACAGAATAAGCACAAAATATGTTCTTGCAAATGTGGTTGAATTCAATGAAGAATGAGATTTAATTAACACTGCATCAACTTACAGGGTTTGCCATTAACCTTAGCAGAAAAACTGTGACTAGTTATCCAGCTACTGTGGATGAAAGCAAAAGAACTAAGCAAGGGTAGAGGGGACAACAGGAGGGTGCAGGAAACTTTAGCTGAGCCAGGTCTCCCTTGGTTTTATCCAGTGGGTATTTTTAAGAGACTTCCAGTGAAACATCTTCAGGACATCAGCTCTAATTTCACAATTACAGATTTCTTGTAAATATTTGCTCTAAAGCTTCAGTTTTAAAATACTGAGTACTTTAGTGGAAAAGATAACATTATTTTTCCAACAAATGAATATGATGATCATATTGGTCTAATTTTCTGAATAAATATATATTTTAATATTAAATTTAATTTTTTAAAGTTTATTTTGTATATAATGAATTGTATTACTCACATGTCTCCTCCTTTCACTCATTGGGAATTTTTTTCCTTGGGAGCAGGTTTGTGTATCACCTACACCTCCTTTTATTTATTATGACCCTACATGCAGACAGCAAAATCAAGCACTTTTATCCGATGTGGTGTTTGCAAACCTCCATGACACTTCAGTAAGTGAAAACAACTGAAACAAAATCTTTTGAATAACTGGTCCTTCACAGAATTAGTTGCACTCATTCTAGAGGGTAAAAAAGTATGAAACTGACTTAAAATGAATTTACTGCTCCTTTTAAAAGCTCCTTTAAAGCTCCTTTTAGAACCTGTAGCCATGTCTTGAATAATATTGATGTCTTGATAATATTCCTACTTACGTGAAGGTTTGAAGGCAAATTGTAATAGAACATAAATAAAAATAATATCCTAATTTAATACACAAAAATAAGTTGTCAGTGGAAACTAGAGATTGCCTGCTAGATGGAAATAATATTTAGCAGATTAAGAGTTTCTTTTTTTTTTCCTTCTTTTGCTCCTTGTTAACCAATACACTTAGTCAATCTTGACATTGGTTGTCACTTCTTGCCTTATCTCTGTCAGACCAGGATTCAAACTAGAATGTGAAGGATCACTTATGACAGATGTCGTTAAAGGCAACATGCATTTCTAAACCAAATGTTAAGTGTGCATATCCTGGCTAGTATTATCTCTTCAGAGGAGCAATCTTTATTATTTGTTCATTTTTTTTGAGACTGCATATGGGGAAAACATTTAAATATGTAGCACAGATATGAAGATAGTAAAGAGATGTTTCTTATTTCTAGTATCGGCAGGAAAAGGTAAAAGCATGTTATTAGAAACATTATCTTGAAGCTAACAGAACTGCAAAATAAATTTACTTCTGAAGCTCAAGAAAGGATGTATTCCTTATTCCAATGTGCACAACTTAATGCCATTACTGTATATAAATTAAGACTATTTCCAAACTGTGAGCCTAATGCAAACGGATATGGAGAAGTCACAGGAGTGGAAGGAGAAGGGTTGTTGAGGGTAGTGAAGAAAGTACATTGTAAGAAGCAAATTAATGGGAGCAACCTGCTACCAACATAATTGCTTGAAAGACCCCACAGCAAACATCAGCAGAATTGGTTTGTAATTTACCATGTCTTTCATTTTGAACAAGCTCCCTAAAGGTTTGTATGATAGTCATGACATCTACAAACACAATTTGTTTTAGATTGACTAGCTGTGATAAATGTCTTCCTTTACTACCCTGGACCAAAATTACTCCTTTTGCCAAGAATGCATTAGAAGTCTTCATTTCACTTGTCATGTACTGGGAACACCAGAGTTGTGGTTAATTTTTTATTTGTTTGCTTGTTGTTAGTTTTATTTTATTTTATTTTTTTAAAATAAAATAGCTTCCAGAAATGTTTAGGTAAACATTGAAAAAGAAAGATTCCTAATTTAACTCTGAAGAATTTTGTAAGTTGATCAACTAGCATTTGTGGCAGTGATTTCTAATTACTTTAGTGATCAGTTTGCATCTGAAATATCTTGTACACTGTCCTGCCTAGAATACTCAGCAATGATTATTCTGACTATATATCATTTGTTGTGAGAGGTTCCAGTTAATTGAGATGTGCTTGGTTTTCCTAACATGGTTCTTAGCTGAGTGGTGTGCAGATTGCACAGCTTATTTGATGTTTAAAATCATATCACAAAAATGTTGATGAATAAACACCTCATTCTTAGGGGGCTTAATCATGTGCTGAATGCCCTTCACAGCCACTGACTACAACAGGAACAAACAAATTAAAGGCATATTTCTTATCCCAGTGCTTTACACCTACCAATTTATTTGTAACAATTATTTTACTTTTTTATTCCCCCCCTCCACAGGTCCCCTTTTTCCACATTAAAATGAATGTTTTGGGCACTGCAGTATAGGAAGGACATCGAGGTGCTGGAGAGGGTGCAGAGAAGGGCAACTGGGCTGATTAGGAGAGGCTGAGGGGGCTGGGGCTGTTTAGCCCGGTGAAAAGGAGGCTGAGGGGAGACCTCACTTCTCTCTATGACTATCCGAGAGGAGGTTGTAGTTGGCCTCTTGTCCCTAGTGACTAACAATAGGATGAGAGGAAATGGGGTCAAGTTGCACCAGGGGAGGTTCAGATTGGATATTAGGAAAAATGTATTTACAGAAATAGTGGTGAGGCATTCAAATAGGCTGGTGAAGGCAGCATCCCTAGAGGTGTTCATAAAATGGGTAGACGTGGTGCTTCAGGAGATGGCTGAGTGGTTGGAGATTGTAGGATGGATGGTTGGACTTTATGATCTTGAAGGTCTTTTAAAACCTTGATGATTCTATGATTCTATTATTATCAAATATGCAATTGTTGCAACGTTTAGATTTGGTATTTTACGGCCTACAACTTAAATAAAAAACTTGCTGAAAACACGTCACAGACAAATTGTCAATGGTCATAAAGAATGGTGTGCTATGCAATGAAAGAAACTATTATAAAAGCTGAAAGACCAACTGTTAAGTATACTATGGGAAAAATACTTTACAGTATTGATGAACTTATTTCACCTCCTTCTTCAAACTAGAATTTAATTTTATACTCCTCATATTATGTAACTTATTGAAACATATCTTAAAGCTTTGCACAGTCTGAATAGCTTAATGGATTATACTGGTCAATGAGAAATGAAAGTAAATAGGAAAGGGTTGACTTTCACTGCATTAAAGAAATGGCTGAACATCAATATCTGCCAGCAGAAAAAGAACATATTTATTGAAGAAAATTTTAAGTATTTAAAATATCTTCAGAATATGAATCAAGATTGTTTTAAAAGCCATTTTTCACCTATGATTACTGTGTAGAGTGAGATGCTCTACTATGGAAAGCAACTCAGCAGGGAACTCCCCTGCCAAGCCAATGAGCATCCTGAAACTTATGCTGTCATCAGCCAGAAGGATTAATCCTGATAAACTGTCCTAGCTGTGCCACTGAGAGGCTTTTTTGACAGTCAGATGAGGGGCTTAACAACTTACACCATCTGCATTGTTATTATAATGCTCTATGCCATTAAGGTGAAACTGTCATGTTTATTTCTGGAAGAGACATTTAAATCCTTCAATGCATTACTCAGTTCCCAGAGCTCTAAGAGACTGAGAGGAGGATGCTGTTGCTACAGATCATCAACACTGGGCTACAGATATGTCTCAGGAGACACCTGTATCAGGAAGAAGGAATTGGCCAGAACTTATTTGGAGAAAGGAATTAGAAGAAGGTCAATCCCTTTAAGACACTGGCAAGATTTGACCATCAGATCAGGAAACATCACCTGGGATATATCTGCCAATGGCTCTCATAAAATAAAATATATTAGACAAGGAAATCCTGCCAGATTTGCAGTTTCAGAGTGCCTGAAAACCTCAGCTATTCACACGCTGCTAACACTGGACAGACACAGCAAAACCAGACAGGTCTTGAATACAGTGACAGGGTGTGTGCCCAGTCAGAGTGAAGTCTCCCATGCCTCAAACTTTGTCCGCTGGTAGCAGGTCTTTGACATCACAGAGACCAGAGTCACTTACAAACTCAGCACTGAGAAGGGAGAAATGAGATTTCCAAGATGCAATGGCAGGAGCATTTCTCTAGTGTAAATTTCCCCTTCCAGGACAGGAAAGACATGTGGAAGGAGCCTGTGAATGGAAGGATGCCTACCAAGCATCCCATGGCTGGAATGTGATTTTAGGAGAGGCCATTGCTGTGGGACTTGCAGGCAAAAGGTAAGCTGGTGGCTGCCAGCATGGATTGCCACAGGAGGAACTTGATGTGTTAAAGATGAAGACTAGACAATGAGGAAACTATTCAATCAGAGAAACACCATAGCTATGGAGAGCTGCTTCTCAGTGATGCAGTTGAAATGGTGGATTGAAACAGAGCAGGCCATTGTCTGTATAATCATCTAGGATTCTATGATTCATCATAGGATTCTATGATTCTATGATCTACTCAGGATACTTCTCACAACTCGACTCCCACTCTGCATAGTGTAATTTTTAAACCCTTTCTGCTCTAAAGGAATAGAACATAGGAATGCTCACTGAATGTGTATGTTCACTATTTTTTGAAAATAGCAACTATTGTTTTAAGTTCTGTTTTGCTTAATTATTCATTATTTACTACATGAATTATGTATGAAAAACTTCAAGTAGTTTGAAATTTACTTTAGGCAATGCAGACTCTAAGGCATGCTAAGAAAGTTATATAGTAAGGTGTCTGTTCCTTCCATTAGTCATAAGAGAAACATAAATTACAACTCAGCATATGATTCTATGCTTCCTCATACAATGATTTAAAGTCAATTGAGTACAATTACTTCATACTCGAGCATATTTTCTGCTGTATAAAACTTTCTTGCTCCCATAAAGAAAATGCACCCAAGCACTTTTCTGAACAACAGTATTGTTAATTTAGATATTTTTTTAATGAAGCTTTTTTTAAAAAAAACATGTTTTACCTTTTGATTGTTTACAAATTACTTTAGTAGTGATTGGGGAAAGCACTTAATATGTGGTAATGTTCTTTCTAGAACAGGGACTTTGCCTTAGTGCTTTTCTGAGCAGAATCTTGTTCTGTTTATCTGTCAATTTATCTGAATCTAAAGTAGACAAGCTAATAATTGTGCATGTTTTAAGAAAAATCAGTTAACTTCACACAAAAAGAATTATCACAGTAAGAATTATCGTAGGGAACGCAAGCAGCCTACACTCCAGAGTTTACTATCAGTATGTCGTGATTTATCAAAACAGTGCTCTTTTCCCTGTTTTGAGTAAACTGCAGTGAAAATCTATATCCTCAAACCAGGAACAGACAACAGCAAAAGACATTATTTTTTTACAGGCCACCACTTAAATACCCATCACAAGCTGTGTTCACACAGCTGTTAGCCAGTTTAAAAACAAACAATATCTCTGGTGACATCCACCTGGTATGCTTGGTGACTTGCACTTAGTACCATGTACAAAAACATCTAAAATAAGTATCCATAGGAGTAGTTTCCGGCACTATGTTTTTATCCTTTAATGACAAAGGAAAAGAGTTCACAACACAATACATAGCCGAAGAGCTTAAGTCAATTTTCAGTGTTAAGATGTGTATCATTATGCATCTTATATAGCTAGCTCTTCTGTTACTATCATCACATGAATGGTGAGTGAGTAGTTTTCATCCTTTTTCTAATCCATTTTCATTAATATTATTAGTATTACCATAATTGCCATTATCATCATCATCATCACAGCAAGCTGTTAATTTTTCTATGCCCAAAGGCAAACAAGTCATTACTTCCTCATCAACAAAACCACTTGTCCCAAAAAACAGGTAAGTTGCTTTTTGGTAGGCTGATCAGTGTAAGAACACAGAGCCTTCCTATAAATGGAACATAACTGGATCGTCTTGAAAAGTAGCACTTCTACTAAATACTTACATATTATGAAAGCTCTTCTACCCAAAATGGTAGCTTTGCCAGTTTGGTTCTATTTTACATTAAACACTTCAGCTACAGTTTCAATGTCACTGCACAGTAGGTAAAAAACATTTCTGAAACCAATGTCAGCAAGGGATAATTTTGCAATAAACTTCTCATCTACAGTAACACAAGCCAGAAGATAACACTGCTATACAGATTGCTTTGTTGGTAACCTACGATGCTTCTTCCTGGCATAGTAAGTATTTATAAAGATGGAAGATGAAAAAGTTGCAGAAATAAACAACAATGTAGTGCTCTTAGTTTCTCATGTTTCTCATAGTGACCTTGGATATGAATCTGAGCTGAAATGGGGGGAAGAAAGAGCTCAAACACAACAATGCAAAGTAGACAACAAAAAGAACCCAAAAATCTATTAAGATACCTCACCTAAGGAAATGACTCATACAGATGTTGAAATATTCTGCGTTGAAGCATGTTGTATTAGTACTATGAAACATGGATACTAAAGAAAGTGAGTTCCCTTTCATTTCACCTTTGAATTTTGAAATTGTAATGGATGACCTGTGGTGTTTTACTCTTTCAAAATGGAAAACGTAATGAAAGATTTGGAAAAGCACCAGACACAGACTCCAGGTCCGATGAACCACTGATACCAAGTTAAAGCTTGCACTTACTTGTAAACAGGAAGGTATAGTTTTATGCCTCATATAATGGGGTCAAGGGCCAACTGCCAAAAGCATTTGATGCTCTCATCAGCAGAAGCTGAAAGTCCTCACCAGGAGCACTTAAAATCATTTAACATTCTGCAAAATATCCTAACTTTCTGACCCAGATGGCCAAGAAACAAAATTATCCCCCTAAGAAGTGCATAGATGACAGGGGCACAGCAACAGACATGCAGTGCTGGGACTTACCATCTTGGTCTGTGGTAACTGTGATAGCTGTGAACTGCTTGGGAGAGAAACTCAGCTCTGAGACCCCATTTGTGGCTTCTATTTCGAAGGTGTAGTTCACGTGAGACACAAAGTCAAGCACCGTCACAGAGGAGTTGGTGAGACCTGTGTGCCTGGGGATGAAACGGATACCTCCCCCACAAATCTCACATTGGTTGGCATCCGACCCACATTTCTTACAGATGACACTGTAAGTGAGATCTTTTCTTCCTCCGGTATCACTTGGGGGGCTCCATTCCAACATGAGAGCTGTTTCATTAATGTTAAAAATCACATTCCTTGGAGCAGAAGGTGGCCCTGCAGTGAAGGAGGGGAAAGCCCGTTAAATGTTAGCTGTCTATTCTGGAGAAAAAAGAGATAATGAAAATCAAATTATTTGTCTTAAGGCGATTATTTGCAAATAGAAGCTAAAAGTGTTATGTTTCAAAAACAAATACAAGGCAAAAATTACTAATTATCTAAATACTTACAATCCTTGAAAATTAAGCAGGAACGATAAATGAGTGATACTATAAAAAGCTGAATAATCTAAATAAATTAGAATTAATTCAGAAATAATTTAAGGCAACATAAAAATGACCTGGGAATGTCAAACCTAGACTCGATAACACAAATTTGTACCAAGTATCTCTTGATCCTGTGGGATACTCAGGTAGGGCTTTAACCATGAAATTAATTTCCTTAATTTTTTTCTAGTAATTTAGGCTTTTCTGATACTTATAATGTGTTTTATGAGTCAAATTGAATAATAAATAACTAACAGCTTGGGAATAACCGCATGAGGTAAAGTTGTTTGTATTAGATCTGCAGTGCCAGGTATTTTTTCTATCCTTTACTGCTTATCCCCAGGGATTTCTTTGTTGCTGTTCATTAACAGAGTTAGGTGGCAACAGGCCAAGACTATTAGGCACAAGAGGCAGTTTACAAGTTTTTTCTTTCTCACCTGGCATCTCATCAGCATCACTGTAACAGTGGAGACATCAACCTTGCAAGTTAAAGGTCTAAAAGGACAGCAGTAAACCAGAAGAAAAAATAATTCTTGAACATTGTGGGGAGGGATGCAAAGACAGTAGCAGGAAGCAGAGAACAGGAACGCTCTCAGCTAGCAAGCAGGTGGTAAAGCTCTTTGGGTACTGTCAGTTGAATGACAAGTGACTCATTTCTCATGGATCCCACAATGGCCAAGTTATGTCCAACAACTTTTAAGCTGTTATGCTGATTTACTGTATCAAACCACATGTGAGGCTTTACATACCAGTTTCTACAGTCTGATGGAAGAACTTTATGATTTTTCAGACAGGAACTAATGCAGGGGTGAAGGTAAGGTAGAAATTGTTAAAGGAAGTCTGAGTAATCTTATATCTATTTTACTATATTCTCCTTCTTCCACTTAACATATTTCAACCAAGCACTTACAGACACATGGGTTACAAAAATAATTTGTATATAGTCCCAAAATATGCCCATAAAAATTAGAGAAGAAATACAGATTTTGCAAAATGCAAGGGTTTATACTCCAGAAACTCCAGGGTTTTTTTTTAAATAAGTGAGTTGAATAAACATTATATTCCCAATTCTCAATATAAAATCACAGTGAATATGGATTGCTTAGCCAGTGGTTAGCAGAACTTTGAGAACTTTCAGCTTCCTTTGAAGCTTTTCATGATTTATACAACCTGCCAGCAAGACTTAAGCATAATTTTTTGATTGAGATACTGCTCAGGCTCAGTGAGTTTTCATTACTTCATGGTCTCTTAAGGAGACTGAAAAACTACGTGAAACCGGCATCAGCTGGTTTTTACACAGAGCGTATTTCACCCAACAAGTTCAGTGGGACAGTAAATCTGAGTCAGATAATTAAAATATCATAATGTCTGTAATAAAAAAATTAAGACAATGAGAGAAGAACTAAAAATAACGACCAAAACCCTCAAAATATTGATCAATACTTTTGTAAATTCCAGCTCTACAACTTGTAGCATGAGGGCAAGACCATGACCCCAAAGGACAGTCAGATAAAGGGTCAGCACTTTGCATTAGGAAGGAGATCAAAGCTTGTCCTAGCATTTAATACATAAATCATGATTTAAAATCTCAGGAAAACCTTCAGTCATTCAATTCCATTATTTCCTTCAGATCTACAGTTACTACAGCACTGATCTGCTGATTTTATTTTCAAACTCTGAGTTATTTATTTGACCAAATAAAATGTAGCGATTTAAAAATTCAAGCCCATGAGTGATTCAGAAATATGCACCAACAACTGATACACATCCGTTTATTCAACTTCTTGATTCTTGAAGATTACCCTGAATACTAAAACAGACTATACTTTGACAGAAAACATTCCTCTACTTTGTGTTTTACTGATAAACTAATAGGTCTAATGATCTAAACAGCTGTATATAGCAGCAAGGATGAATACTAACCTTAATGAAGAGGCAATAAAAGTTGCAGAAAAAAGCCATTATTCACCAACATTTGTAAAATTTAAATGATGCTATTTGTTTACTTATGTGGCATAAATGTGGGTATAAAAGCTGGAATGCTTGTTAAGGGGAAAAAAGTTTGTATGATATGGGAGGGATAATAACATTAAAGTTTTCTGTGAACTGTAGTTGAACATTTGAGTTGCTTTTTTCTTCCAGGTATTTATTTGTAACTGAGACTTTATTTTCATTAAAATTATTTTTGCCCTAAAGCAAATGGTGCATTTGCTGCTGGATTTCAAGTATTTGATAATTAAAACATTTGGGCGTGCTACACTGCTCTGCATTTTCTTAGAGTACAAGGAAGTTTAAAATATTTTGAACATGTGAGTATTTCTTTGCATATTTATCTGTGCAGAGTTCATAGCTGGCAGCCAAAAAGCCCCTGACAGTAAAGACCATTCATTTTTCAGCTTATCAAATAATAATTTAGCTGAAAGGTATATGGTTCTTTTTACTGACAATTGTGATTTCTGGAACCTGTCATACGAAAATTATATTTGTAATTTGCAATTTTTATGGTCACAAAAAATGTTTTGATTATTTCTTTCCTATTCTCTGACTGTGGCCTTGTGATAATCCTAACACTGGAGCAATTGAAATACTGTAATGTGTAAGTATTTATAAATTGAACTTGTTAATAAAGGCTCATTATATTGATACATCATTTTCCAATAGTGTGGAAAACAGAGACCAGTACACCCTTGAAGATGCTGATTCAGTCCAAAGGCCCCTACAACTTTAGAGTGTCCCAGATTTAAAAATCTCTGAACTTCCCATTAAATTAGTGAGGTTGATGGTTCTAGCTACTCTGGAAAACAGTCCTGAGACTGGAATAATCTAAAACAAGCACAGATTACTTCATCTTCAGTTCTTATTACTTACATGCTGAAGACAGGAATAATTATCTTTTCTCTAAAAATATGCTGTGAGAATTAAATAATGACTAGTCTTAACAAATTCCCACTGTTAAAAGCAATGAGGAGTTTTAGGAATATGGAGGATGAGGCTTAATCACACATATATGTGCATAACTTTAAGTGGATCAGTAATCCCCTTGAAATAATTGGTAATATTCATGCACTTAAAACTAAGCATGTGTGTAATTGCTCAAAGCATTGGAGCCAATGCCTAAATTTAATCTTACATAAATTTAATCTTACATAAACTATAGATATAACATTGCGTCATCATGGCTCAGGAGTTTTTTTTATGTTATTTCATCAACTTTGGCAGGCCACAATAGGAATGAATGTGAATCTAGGCAACAGGAGAGTTTTATCTGGCTCTGTCAATATCCATTTTCTATCGGATATTTCTTGTACTACAGGTAGATAGCATCATTAGAAGAGCCAATACAGTAGACAAAACATGCTTTTTAAAAAATGTATTTTTTATTCGTACTAGGCTGTGAAGGTTGTTATATTCATTATTGGGGACTTAATCCTCAATTGTAAGACAGAACATGAATTATTTTACATTCACATTTCAATCAATGCAGAGAACACTGTCAATTATGACAGTGGTGTCTGAAAGTATATGACTGTCTGCCTGCAAATGCTGAAAAACCCCTCAGACATACTTCATACTTGAGGCCCCTCATGCCGATTTGCATGATAGCTTTTTAATTGCTGTTAAATTATGCCAGTTAAACTGTGATTTCATGCAAATATTAAGCTGTAATGACATGCAGTGAATCATTTACTAAGATTTAGAACTTGGAACAAAGAGAGACAATTAATTCTAATCCTTAGATTCAGCTAAATTATGTGTCAATGGGCTTTTATGAATGTGGCCTGATTGCTTTGTTATAATTTATAAATTATACAAAGATTATTTGACTCATTGGAAAAGGTTGGAAGCAATAACCTTTCTGCTGACATCTGTGTGAAAGGCTACCAGGGATTTCCTTATAATGATTTTCAAGGAAAATTAGTATATTGGTGAAAATGATGGATCCTTTCCTCACAGCAAAATTCATGACTTTCAGTTTTATGAAAAGAGTAAAACACAATTCACATTAATGAGCATTAAAAAAAATAATTCAGCTCTTCTGCTTCTTAGATGAAACACAAACCAAGTGTGACCAATGTCTTTTGCTTCATTTATTAATTATAATGTAAGAAATATTTCTGCACTCTTGATGCAGTTGATTTGCATTGACATCTTCCAAAGGCAACCGAGTTGAGTTTATGCCTCACACAGTTCTTTTCATCTCATCTTGCTTTTTGTATTCTCTCCCTCTGTGAAGGTGAAGTGCATTTTGCCCTTTAAGGAAGGAGAAAGGAGCAAACCCGACACTGCTGAAGTCTAGTGAGGGCAATGCAGTATTTCAAACACTACAGAGTGATGACTGTCTGGAAATAATTTGTTGCTTTCTAAGTGAGAACGGTCTGTTACCAACTATTGAACTCTAAGAAGTGTGTGTTATTTGACTGCTGAATTTACAGAAAGGAAAAGATTAACCATCATCTTCTGAAAACACTCAGAATCAGCATCTGGCTGTTCTCCTTGAGTTCATAATTACTTTTTAATACACATACATCCATGTAGCCCACATAAGTAGTGTGACTTGATGCAAAATGCTGCATTGCATTTTTTCCTTTTCAGACTCACTTATTCCTCTGTAAGGCAGGCAGGACAAACGGAAGCAAGTGACTGCAAACCAATAATTCAAATCTGAGCGTAATGATAAATTACAAACAAGTATATACTTAAGAATAACAATACAGGCAGTGGACTTGAAGGCTTGAAGCATGTTGGTTGATTTCACTGCTGGAATTACAGTGCTGACTCATAAAAGAGTGGTTCAGTTTGTGGCAGAGGTTACTGAACAGAGTGTAAGTTTGTTGGGTTCAAAATTGTTTAAGCATAACAAGAAAAGAAATGCATTCAGACCCAATATAAGCCTGCCTGCCTTTGGCCTTGAAAATATGGATCGATTTATCCAATTACATTATAGTAGGAAATATCAGAGTTTATGTACAGGGTAACCAGACAGGGGATTAGATATTATGCTATTTGTTGCTCACTGTATATGCAGAGAGATCACTGATAGAGTTCTCTCATAGAGCAAAGAAATAAAATATGAAGAAAGAGTAGCAGCAGGGGATTGATAACAAGTGCCAATCAACTGGAAAAAAAGGCTAGGGGAAAGAGATTAACAATATATCTTAATGCAATTTTCTTTGCTTTCATTAAAATTAGAATTCTATTATGCTCTTCTGCAGACTGCACACTCTTCTTTTACAAAACACAGTTACATGACGTAAAAATGAGAACTGTGCAATTTTGGAACAGCATACAGTATGCACTTTGACAGAATTAATGAATGTAGGTTTGAAGCTCATCTTGAAAAAAATGGAGGCCTGAAGGTAAACTCTTAAATTCATAGTGTCTTAATTCAAGGTCCGTATTTTCTGTAACGCTGCATATGCAAGTTTCAAGTACTGAGGGAAAATTCTGGAGTCAAGAATACTGTCTACCTCTATCCAGGAATGAAAAGAGAGTGAGAGAATCAAATATCTACCTATTTTAGGCATATTGCTTTGCCAGACTTGGGGAAGCAACTAAAATAGGTATGAATACAGTTGGTTCAGCTTTTTTGAATACGAAGACATTTATAAGGGTAATCTGCTATTCATTCCATGTTTGATTCAAGAATAACTCTCATTTTAAAAGTCAGAAGAAAATTTTCTCATCTCTTATATCACAGCTCACATCTCAGGACACACATTTGAAAATGAATATAGAAAATGCACATCTGCTCCAGAAGTGGTTTTTTAGAAATACATTTTCTTACTGCACAGTCTTTGCTCTCTATTTAGTCAAACTGGTTCTATTTTTTCCTAACTTTTCAACTCCTCTTATTACAGTAAAGCATTGCAGTTTGGAAGGAACAATCTAAGTTCTACTCTGCCTCATATTTTCACTTTTATTTATTACATTTAAATTAGCCACATCTTCATAGACCCACCGAAGGCAATGTGGTTGGTATTTATGATGGAAACATAATTTCAGTAACTAAGAGCATAAATTTTGCAGTGGAACTTAAGATATCACTTAGGGAATAATTCGGCCTACAGACTCTTCATTACCAATAACGTGCAAGAAGATAAGAAAGCAGTCTGCCTATCAAGAGTCTTATTGTCTTTTGCAGAGTGGACAATCAGTGAAATAATCATCATTGGAAGCATAAGATAGATGCAGCTGCTGTTACAGCAATGCAGTACTGATATCTTGGAGTCTAGACTGAAAGAGAGGCAGTGCATGGTGGCACTGAAGTAAGAGCAAGGCAGAAACTAGAATGTGTTTCACTGTCTCACTTAATTCTTTTTTATCCCAAGCTGCGGTGAAGGTGGGCCACTGGCTCCTATCATCTTGGTTGATTTCTTCCCTGACTCCACTCACTAGTTGCTTTGGCTGACATCCTTAGCAAGAACGGAGAGGTCTGACAGCAAGTCTTCCCTAACAGTTTTTGGCCAAAGCTGCTCTCACCACCCCACTTTTGTTGGGAAAGTACCAGGATGTTGTAGGTACCTGCTCCCTGATGCCACAGGGCTAGCAAGGTCCTCCCTAGCTTGTCAATGCTAATGAGTAGCAGAGTTTAAAATTGTGCTCTGAAATATAATTATGGAAACATCAGGTGATACCTGAGTAATTTTTTCAGAGAACTGTCCTTGGGAGATGAAAAATCAATTACTTATAAATAATACGGAACTACAGCTACATAATATATGAGTGAAACTATCTTTCTAACCATGAAACCATCAAGAGTGCCTGGGATTTGTGTTAGTTCTGTGGGAGAGTTGCAATGGCCTGTGCTTGAGGCACTCATTTGAGGGGAATTATTTGTAATCACTATTTTCCCACAGGAAGTGTGAAAAAGCATTGTTTATTGCCTTCCATATTTTGTACAGATAGATAGGCCTCTGTGCCTTGCTCCAGAGTAAGCCGACATCAGATTGTTTGTGTTGGATTGGGGTACCACTCTGAACCCTATGTCCACTAAGTAGCTGGAGTCTGGGAATTACCCTTCCCCTCTGAAAAATCTATAGTTAAATTAGAAAACTTTCTGCTAAATACCTTGGATCTGAGGAATGCCATTTTTGGTGACTATCACTCCCATTTAGTGGATGGTCAATATCTTGGTCTGCATAATGACTTCAGGATAACAGAGTGCCTGTGACTTTGTAAATCAGCTCCAAATTACCTTTTTTTTTTGTTCAATTCCTCTAGTGTCAGCTCAGTTATTTTTATGCGGTACTGCCTTGTAGTAGTGTAAACATACCAAAATTATCGTAGAATCACAGAATTATAGAATGGTTAAGGTTGGAAGGGACCTTAAAGATCATCAGGTTCCAACCCCCTGCTAGGAGCATGGACACCTCACACTAAACCAGGCTGCAGAAAGCCTCATACATCCTGGCCTTGAACACCTCCAGGGAGGTAACTGACTATACACTGATGGTTATTTCAATAGTACTTTGTTTTTATGGTTTTATCACTTAAGCTTTTTGTATATGTAGCTTGTTAAAATGCTTAATGCTTTGAACGTGTCAAGTTTTTTTTATAATTCTCTTAAGAAGAGGATTGTCGCACAAATCTGCTTTAATCAAATACTCCAAGAGAAGAGCTAGCAAAATGCTACACAGAAAATTAGCTATCTTAGAAAATGTTGAAAATGTATTTTAATAATCTTTAAGAAATCATAGGATTTAATATGTGAATATAGTATTTCACCCACAGATTTTTAAATGCTACTGTTTGTTCTCAGTTTTGAGATTAAACAGATAAAGTTGCTTTATGATCAATACATTAATTCCAGTGAGTAATGAACCACATATGAAAATCTATGAGAACTATTTTATTGAGTGAAAATAAAATTTATTATTTAGGTTTCTACATGTGACCACATTGATCAAAATAATACAAATCTCTCTCAGTTAGAATTTCCACCTCTAGATTGCAGGGCATCAGTTTTGTCTTTATGACAAATTTAGGTTTGTCAAAAATCACAAAATGTTGCATTTTAAAAATTATTTAAAAATCAGAAGAATTTTTAGTATCACTGTCATATAAGCGGGAATGGAAAGAAAATTATATGCAAGATATCTCCTTCTGATTGGATTTTTTTTCCCTTTTTTAATGACTTCTTAATCTTTTTTACAGAGTTTAGGTTTTATTCAATTGTGTTGGTATGATACCAGTTTCTTTCTTTATGTGACTCCTCACATTCTGGAAAGTTTTTATAGAAACATATTTTAATGTATTTAAAATACTTACTGGTAGTTAAAACTCAACATGGGTATCTAAATGACAATGATTATATACCTTGCATTATCTCTCAGAACTACAAGTTAAAAAGTCGCCATGCTAAGAAACATGTCAGTATTTTTAGCGATAATTATACCAAGTAGAAACATGCTGTTTAAATTTTGATTTTAAAAAATTGCTTTTTGTTATCCTGAATAGAACTCTTTGCAAAAAAATTTACAAACTCATCTGTTTTATTTTTTTAAATATAAAAATAAATAAATGAGGCATAGGAGAAGAGAACTGCGGACACTGGTAGTGATCAGACTTACGGGTACATGCCATAGTTGGTGGGTCCTTCTCAGCTCTGAAGTAACCTTTCTCACATTGACAGACAGAGGTTGCTTCTGTGTAAGTCAAGCTGTGTGGGGGGCACTTGGAGCACTTTACATTTCCAGCAAATGCTTTATAGAATCCAGGCCTGCAAGCTGCAAAACAAGAAAAAAAGTTTCATTAACAGAAACAAGAGTTGGTAATAAGGAACATCTGTTCCATTTATGGTTATAACGCACCTTCTTTCCTTTCTAACTGAAATATGTATGCTATTTTGACAATACAATTTTTCACAGTTTTTAGATTGGTACATGGATTAAAGACCAATAAAAATAAATCTGTTTGTGGCAGATGATGAGAAATCATTAAAAGAGTAACCTTCCAAATTTACACAGTTCTCAGTGCTGCTTGAAATTGTTGCCGAGACAACTACACAAATATCACTTAACAAAAAGCACATTATCACATTATCTATTTTTTATGTATCTATGTTAGTAAGAAAGACTAAGAGGTAACTTATCCACTAAAGTTATTTATATGGCTTAAGTAATGGAGATTTGCAGTGCTCAATATGTTTACTTCCAGTGCCTTGATGACACAAGGATGACATCCTTCTATATTTATAGATGGGCTTGACTTGCCTCCAGTCCCCTGAGAAGCCTCGGACAGAAGGACCACATCAGCTGGCTCTTCTGCATTCTGTTGGCATGAAAGGCTGGGAGGTGCTGTACACCTCAGAGATGTATGAAGATGCCAATATCCTCTAGCACAAACTATTGCAAGCTTGAGGCTACTCTTTATTGTGTCAGGAAACAACCTGGAGAGCAGGATACCTTCTCCCCTGGAGATAGGTGATTTAGTGGTTGTCAGAGCACACTACATCTCCAGTTACTTGGAACATGAGTCCCTGCTATTTGTAACCAGAGCACAACCTTAAGTGTCTTTTTGCTGGCCTTTAAAACAGAAATATTAAAACAAATCTTATCATAAATCTGCTAGGTTTGAATTATGAAATTTTATTTTAGAAACATATTTAGACTTCATCACACTTGTATAAGCAGGGATTTCTTTCTTTCTTTCTCCTGCCAGTTACCACATTTACATACACATGCCGGCACATATTACAGTTACTGTCTTCTGGCTTCCCAATCCAAAACCAGAACTGAAATAAATGAAAGAGCAACTCAAATAGGTATAGACTGTACAGACTCTTATTCCTTCTGACTCCTCCAGCATTATGATGGAAACCATTGCTATATATATAATTTCAAAGACTGATGTGGCTTTTTCTTATTTTGACATATTCAAAACTATTCTCTACATTGCTAGAGAAACTAGGCAGTACTTCCTTCTCTTGTAATAAGATGATATAACAATATTAAAATGAGATGTTCTTTAAAAATTACCCAAAAGAATGCAATTTATGGATTCAGTCAGTTCCTATTGATTTATTAAAAAGTATTAACTTCTAGATAACATATGCACATATCAGTTTTACTTCTGATTCCAAAGGACTTGCTTGATATAAAAGCAGTTTCATTAGTAGCTGAGGGAAAATGAATGAGGAGATGGAAAAAGATAACAGTTGATTGCCTACTGGAATCCAAGAGTCCATTTTTTAAAGGTAATTTTACGAGCTTAACTTTGACCCAACAGTTTCAGCAGTTCTCTTCCTAGTGTGTTGTTCTGCCTTGGCTGAATAGACATTAGGAAAGAATCCTGCCCAGCTGTCAAGGACAAGAAAAAAAAAAAAGGCAAGCATTTCTGGTGTTAAGAGATAAGAGGGGTGGGAACAGCAGGGGTTTTCTCTTTGAAAGAAGTCTACCCGTCTGATACAATTCTGATTACAGTAAGTGGTAATCTTCTATTGATTGGAAAAATCAGCAGGTTTGGTGCATGGAAGAAGGCAGCATTGTAGATGTAGGCTGCAGGCAGTGACTCCTCTCTTAGCTTTGCTGGAAGAAAGGCAGAGAGGAGGTAAGGCAGTATCAGGGAAGGGTGTTATGCTTACTTTTCTTCTTTTCTCATGCCCAAATCCTACCCTGGCTTATCAAAGGATGAGTATTAAATTCTTGTTTTTTAATAGCTACCTTTCACACACATGGTACAACCCAAAGAAGTTTGTGATTAAAGAGTTGGCAATTCCAGTTACAATTTCAGTCAAAGTTAAATGAGTGCTCCTAAAAATCGCTATCACTTCTGAAATTCATGGCTGACAGTTATGAAATCGTTCCTTCTTCCCTTCTGTCTCCTAAATGACAAACCACTTCAGATCAAAAGAAATACAGCATTCTCTTTCAAGATAATATTTTGCTTAAAGTTCAAGCAGCTCACTGTTCCAAAATTATACTTCACTTCCAATTTTAAAAAGTAAATGTTTTATTCTCAAATTGTATGCTGCAATGCGTTTAAATAAATTACTGCTTTGATATGGTATGTCTCTTAAAAGAAAGCACATATAATATCATGGAAAAGATGGGGGGAAAATTCAGATTTATGCATAACATTTTGTAATATTGGAGTTTGTACATGTGCTAGCATGAGATTGCAGACTGTGCTACTGTCTAAATCCCTGTGTGTGACTGCAGGTTGTGATATCAAACCATAAACAAGCACTAGGTATTGTATTCCACTTTAGAGTCCTGAATTCATGAATTCACACATTATCTACAATAAGAATTAGGATATGACTCTGTAAAGGCATTAAACAATGGGCTGACTTATACAATGTTAACCAAGTTCCTCAGATTTTGCCCAGCTTCCTATTATTTCTATTGTTTATTCTCCTGGGGCAGTTTCAGCCAAACAAAATTACGGAGTGCACAAACTGCCTGATAGACAAATCAGAAACTAAAAAAAATTTAATTATAAATAGGCTGTGGTTTTGTATTTGGAGAGGGAAAAAAAACCCATCTTTCCTATGTAAAATAATATACTAGGTGTGCATCTATTATAAATAAGTTAAAAGTTTGCTCCAGATCTTTATATGTGTAGAAAGTTTCATTTGTATGTGTTTGTAAACGAGTATTTTCAAGGTGTTCCTCACAGCATTTTATAAACAGCAAATAGTTATTTAATCTACAATTTTCACAAATGAGTTGTGCATATGTTAATGTAAACTAAAATTTGAAATTTGAAAACCTGCTGTCATAAAAAGCTGCTAAGGATAACTATTAAAAAAACCCTTTGTAAAAAAATCTTTGTTACCACAGAGTGTTTTTTTCTAACTTCCAAATCACTGGGAGGCATCTTATTTTCCCTAACCTTATCTAACAGAATGACTTTGTAAGTTACTAATTACACAAACTGTATGAGATGAGACTTTTTTAAAGCCTGGGGGAAGAGAATATATTGTCTTAATGATTAAGTAATTAGCAGGGTATCTGAATGAACAATTCAAAGACACTAAAGTTTTCTCCAATAAAATGCCAGAGATCATGCAGAGAAACACTGTTAATTTAATTGGTTTCATAAAAGATAACACATCTATAAATGTGCATTACTACAGCTTTATCAGGATTTGACTACGAAGTTTTTAAACTATAGATACTTAATAATTAATATATTTTCCTTATTTAATGTTTAACATAGGACATTTAGTTTTGTTTGTATTATACATAGATGCAAAGATAGATTAATGCTACGCAAGGCTCTGGTGAACTCTTAAAGAAAATGATTCATGGCTTGCTAGACTCCCAGCCAGGGCACAGGGTGGGAGAAGGCATTTATCAAGCAGCTGCAAAATGGTTTAGCACGGTCCACGTGATTTTCAGAGGTATTGAAACAGGCTGGAAAAACCTTAGAGGTGTTACTGCCTAACATGAGATACAATCATAGCTTTTCTGAACAGGACGGTAGGTGTGTAGCCCACCTGTGCACTGACATCCCAGCTCAGTCCTCCATCAAAGGCCCAAGGGACAGGCCCTCCCTGCACATCCCTGGGAAGCCCTCAACACGACTGGCCCCTGTGCCTCAACAACCTAAAACAATAGCTGAATCTATGTTATAGCAAGCAGAGAGAAAGCCATACTTCACTAAGATCCATCTGGGAAACCGGACGCATTTCCAAATCCAGGGGAAGGCAGCCAAAGGCTGACCTGTGTGCAGGCCTGTGGCATTATTCAGGCAGTGAGGAGTGAAGGGCTTCATCTCATTCTGGATGGGCCAGTATTTTTAAGGAACTTTTGAATTGCCCAGTCCATTAAGTACAGTCATGGGTCAATTACTACATCATGCTCTCTTGCCTAAGAGTCTGTACTACTTAAGTCTGTTAACAGCCATCAAGTCCTTCCACAGCCTAGGGGGTGCATGATGTATAGACACAAAATCCAGAAAATGCAAATGGTGGTCATAAACCTTGTTGCTTTAAAAAAAACCCAGATGTTTACTCTGCTCTGTGGGAACATGTCGTTGTGAAAGAAAGAAGCTTGTTCTAGAGTTCATTTTTCTCAGTTTTACATGTGAATTGACTGTTACAAAGTTAGTTTAAGTAAGGGGAATCCAAGGGAATCTTAGAAGCAACTTTTAGGCACATCTGACACTTGGTCTGTGTGTGGGAAGACATTTCTCATGAAAATTGGATTTTTACAGCTTGTTGAGAACTCATCAATCAAATTAAAACAGAGAAGACTGTTGTCATTTACAATGAATGGCAATCATCAGTAGCTGTGGAAGAGGTGTTTTAATCTTTCTGAAATAGAAAATTTGCTATGCTTTTCCACCTCATACATTTTTTTAAATTGCTTACTGACACCCGCTAATGCATTATGAGACTGACATCTTTCATATTTGTTATATTCTGTCGATATATAATTATTCCAATTTTAAAGTCTTCTTACTCCTCTGATATATGATCACTTTACAAAAAGGACAATCCTATAAGGCCTGTTCTGTTCTACCACTCGGCAGAAACAAGGACCTATAATGTTACTTTAACCAATTTATATTTTAGTAAAAATGTCTAGGAAAGAACAAAGAAGTATATAGAAAAAAGTAAGAGAAAATAATGTAACAAAATATGTACATTGTATATTACAAAAGGCAGACTAGGATCACAAAGTCAAGATTAGGATATGACATAATTAGGACAATGAAGCTGTGTGGACATCTGTTGATTGTGAGTACAATCTGATTAAGTAATCTCACCTCTTTTCTTTCTTCACATGGCCCTTGTTTTATTTAAGTCATTAATGGACTGTGAGAAAACAGAAGGGATTTACTTTGGGTCATGTTCAAAGTGACAGGGAGACTATGCAAGAGAAGTTGCTAGAAACATGAGGCATCATGAACCCACTGGAGGAAGTCCAGCCATGATAGAGTATAAATTATGGAGCATACTGATTAGTTGAAAACTCAAGAATATAAGACATAATTTATCAAGAAAGCAAGGCTATAGCTTGGTGTGCTTCCTAAGCAATTTGGCAGATGACACTAAGCTGGGAGGAAGTGTCGATTTGCTTGGGGGTAGGAAAGCACTACAGAGAGACCTGGACAAACTGGATTGATGGGCTGAGGCCAATTGCATGAGGTTTAATGAGGCCACGGGCTGGGTCTTGCACTTTGGTAACAACAACCCCATGCAAAGCTGCAGGCTTGGGGATGAATAGTTGGAAGGCTGCATGGTGGAGAAGGACCTGGGGGTGCTGGTTGACAGGTGGCCAAGGCAGCCAACAGCATCCTGGCCTGCATCAGGAATAGTGTGGCCACTCGGAGTAGAGCAGTGATTGTGCCCCTTTACTTTGTGGTGATTGTGGTGAGACCACAGCAAATCCTGTGTGCAGTTCTGGGTGCCTCACTACAAGAAGTATGTAGAGTTGCTGGAGCATGTCCAGAGGAGAGCTACCAAGCTGGTGAAAGGTCTGGAGAATAAGCCCTATGAGGAGAGGCTGAGGGAACTGGGGTTGTTTAGTTTGAAGAAGAGGAGGCTGAGAGGAGACCTCATTGCTCTCAACAACTACCTGACAGGAGGTTGTACGGAAGTGGTAGTTGGCCTCTTCTCTCAAGTGAATAATGGCAAGACAAGAGGAAATGGCCTAAAGCTGCGCCAGGGGAGGTTTAGATTTGATACTAGAAAGATTTTCTTTACCGAAGGAGTGGTTGGACAGTGGAACAGGCTGCCCAAGGAGGTGGCAGAGTCACTATCCCTGGAAGTATTTAAAAGAAATACAGATATAGTGCTTAGCGACATGATTTAAGTACTGGACTCGTAAGTCAGGCTACTGTAGGGGGACTTAGGTTATGGTTGGACTTGATAATCTTCAAGGTCCCTTCCAACCAGGATAACTCTATGATTCTATGATTCGAGGGTGCAGATGGTAAGGAGGGGACAACAGACACCACTAGGAAACTTTGTGACAGAATGACTCAACTTCCGGGGGACAACAGACTGAATTTCCTTTTTTGTTTGCAGTAAATTTGCTGGATTATATTCCTGTGTGCTTTGGTATGCACTTAAACGCATTTGTGTTTGTATGATTCAGTCAATCTCTTCTGTTGCCAATATCTTCTGCTCTTTCCTATTTCTATTCTTTAAGTTGGAGAACAGATAAAAGCATTACTAACATCCTTGGTTTTGGAGAGGGAGAAGGCAGAGGAAAGAAAAAGAGGCACGTACAAGGTTGCTTCCTCAAATACAACTACATAATGAAGATAGGTAAATTAAATTAATTGTAGTTTCTTTGTGATAATTCATTTTTTTCCCCAGTGACTTACTTTCTGTCATTCCTGTATGTCGATAGTCTGTTGAGGTGGTTTATTAAAATTATTAGAAAAAAATTACAAAAGAGATAATTGGTATACATCAAACAGTATTTTCAGTTCATATCAATGAAGTTTTTCTCTGTATAAAACATTAGTTGCAATAGAATAACTTGAGTAACGATTCAGGTCACATATCATGTTTTATCTGTGGTTTATCAAAAAAATTCACACAGACAAGAACAGTCAATTATATTAATTTTATCACTGCCTGTCACACTAGATACAATTCAATAGCTCATCAAAGAGCTGGGATGTGTGCCACACAGCACCAGTGAAAACTATTCTGCCCTTCTTAAGGTGCTTTGTCAGCTACTTCTCCATGACTTTTAAGCTGGCAACTAAAGACTTCCAATAACAATGAAAAGAAACACCTTGTTTGCCACTGAGGTGACTCATACAGCTTTTGCAGTGTGAAACTTATTAAACTTTGCTTTTCTCATACAGGACAATAATTACTCAGTGACTTGAGCTGCTTTTCATATTGCTGCTGGAGGCTATAATTGCCTAGTAATAGAAGGATTCTCTAAGTTCTGGGAGGAAGATTGTCCATATTCTGGCTCCCCCCTTATAAGAAGGAGACAAGTGACACAGTAGGAATAACACATGTAACTGCTGCTCTTTGTTAATCCAAAGCAGAACGATACTTTTAAAGGTTGCCTATCCACTGTATTTGTCAACTTATTTATAGAATTATTTTTTTTTGTAGGTGTATATTCTATATTACTAATCTCTTTAAAAAATCTTGACTAAGGACTCATTTTTGTATTTTCAAAAAGTTAAAAAAGACCATTCTAAACACTTTCATAAAGACCATAATTTAAGAATAAGAAACTAAATGCATAAGTACTACTCAAAGAAAGAGAAGGAAAATGCTGTCAATACTGGTAAAATGTTGTGTTTCACTTAATTATTAATTAGCTGAATTATTTTTTTTCTGAAACCAATATAAGTAAATGAAATTTCTGGCAAAATTGTAAGCAGTTGAAAAGAAGCTAATTGACTGGAAATATCAGGACCATATAATAAAAATAAAAGCTCTTCATAATACAGGCTACAGTGCTTTACAGAGGGTCTGTGACCTTTTTAAATTACCCTTTAAGCACAGTTTATAAACTGCACTGATGAGTCAATACAGTTATTTATTTTAAAGAACATTGCTACATTGCAACTTAATGCAACTTATTTTGTATACATGTTTAGATCATATACACCTCCCTAAAGGGGGATCCAGAGATGACTGTACAGTTTAATTTTGTTAGGTCCTTTTAAGTCTGTCTGTATCAGCTCCAACAGTAGAAAACAAACTCAGGCTAAATCAAAACAAAAGCAGTTTTCTTGCCACATTGTTATGTCTGGAAGAAATCAGTGATTATTCTCTGACTAGTGAAGATGTGTCAGTGATTTGAGAAAAATATATTGTTTCTGGCATCTGAGTCAATAACAAGGCTGACTCAGTAAAAACCAGAAGCTATTAGAATGGAAAGATTCCAGTTTTTACCTGCACAGACACTACACTAGCCCATTACTGCAATGCTGCATTACTTACGTTATAACAAGGAACCAGCATTACAAAATCTTACACATGATCTTTGCAAACTCTGGCTCAAAATCTTCAGCTGGGACCACCAAAGCTGTTTCACTATTTATAGTGGCAATGTTCTATGATTCCTCCATGCAATGAAAACCTTTCTGTCTAAATGTACTGTAAAGGCACTGTAGGTGGCCATAAAGACCTCTTGTTAATTGGTAAAAGTTGTGAAGGCAGAATCTAGGCTCAAGTTTCCACAACTGTTGCTGAATTGCCAGCAGATTCTGGCAGGGACACTGATGCTGGACGGTGCTCACCTGGCAGACTGTCTTGAATTGTCTTAACAATTTGCAAAGCATCAATAATACACAGGTAGGCTGTTATTAGCTACAGAATAAAAATATAGTAGTTACATTTGTGGCAATGGGAAAAATAAAAAGTCAAGATATCACATAGGAATGGCACATGCCAAAAATGGCTGGAAGACTGGGCTACTTCATTAGTGATGGCTCAAGAGAGACAAAAACAACAGGATGAACAAGCAACTATTTTCACTACTTTGTGCTGCTGACTCTGTTGTGGGGATCCCTGAAATCTCATAAATTGTTTGAGGTGAGAACTACCCAAACTCAAATCCACTGCTACATACCCAAAGTAGTCTTTATTTCTGTTGGTATTTAACAGAAAGACCCCAAAGAAAATACACAATTAGGTAGTCTTCATAAATCTTTAAAGGAGATTGTATAAATACTATTTTCTCTACTGCATACTTTTTCAAGCAACATCACAGTGATAAAATACAAAAGAAATCAGTCAGGCTAATTAAGGCACACAATAGAAATGGTAATCAAGGATTGTGACAGCAGTGAAAAAGAAGGGAAGTAATATATTAATGCATACCCCTGGGATCAGGAAGGCCTGCAGGAAAAGAATGGAAGGAAAATATCATTTTATCTCCCATAAGGCATCTCTAGCATCTCCATTAATCACTTCTATCTAGAAAAGCAGGAGAAATGAAACCCTGAGAACATTTCAGGGCAATGAAGACCTGGAGTACGTGGTGGAAGTTACTCACTGAGACCCCAAATCTGTCCACATCAGCTGTAAAATCTCTTTATTTTAAAGTATAATGCATTTTATTACTTTTTAATCGTTGTTCCATTGTTGCTAAGCTTTATTTTTAATAAATGCTTTATACATTCCAGTCCTGTCCAGTAAAAAGCTGGCATCTGAGTGACCTGGAACAACAGCAATGCCAAGGAGCATTCTGTGCCTATGCAAATCCTGAAAACTGAAATACTAGATAATCAGGCATAATTGTGAACACCTCAGCATCTTTGTTGCATTGAATCTCTGGAGTAGAAGGCATATTCCTCTATTCAGCTGCTCTGGCTCATTTGAGAACTCTTATCACAAAGGACTAAAAGAGAGGAGCAGTAGCCAGCACTAGTCAAGAAAGCTCACTAGCACCTGTGAGAATAGTGGAGAAAATGCTTTAATCTCCAGGTGAAGTTTAATAACCTCCATTTAACATGTTCAATAAACTGTAGATGCACAGGGCAAGGACAACTGGAAGAACGTGTGCACTGCAAAGTGAGTAGAGCATGTTTACTCCTATGCAATACATGTTGTAGTGGCATGTCCCTCCTTGCATTTTTGAGGACAGATTCTTCAATATGTTTCTTTACCACTTCCAAAAAGAAAGAAGAAAAAAAAAGAAAAGGTGGAAACTGTTGTTGCTGCAGTCCTCAGACTAAAGCAAAGAAATTAAGAAAATCCATTAGACCAATGACACCATATCCTAATGCATATAGGGATTAGTTTATTTAACATTGCTGGGAGCTGTTCAGCATGTCAAATTGCTTTTCATTAAGAAAAGTTGAAATAGTGGTTAGGCTAGAGTTGTAACTGGAAGAGCTTTTTTGAAGGAAGGATAAGGCAGAAGTGTAGCCAGTTTCTCAACGCTGCAGTGAACTCTGCAAAAGAGAAGTCCAAAAAACAGCAGTAAGGAATATTATTTATCATTACTGTGGAAGGAATCTGTTTGCTGGATTTTCTCCATATCATTTCAAGAGGAATTAGTGTCCAACATGAAAGGCTGTGAAGCCTTCTGTTTTCATAGAAACATTTACGATCTTACATACAGCTGGGGACTCCTACCTTATCAGAAGACACTGCAAACAGGCACTAGACTATATAAAATATTTTTTTTCTGCAAGAGAAAAAAATGGTCTACAGATATTGGATGTGTTTTGCAGTTAATGTGTTTCGCACATTATTGCTCTCCATATCATAAAGGCAAAAGCAGCATTTCTATAAGGAGGTGCTCATCTGTGTATCTTTCACAATCACACTGAATGCAAACCCAAGCAAATAATCTCTGCAATGTTGGTGCTAGCATAGGGGCTGAATAAATGGTCAAACCCATTTAAGCTACAGCCTCCTCTTTTATTTTTTTCTGTCTCTTGTCACAATAACTGTAAAAAGGTGGCTCTCCCAATTCAGAGTTGCATGGCTAGCTTTGTTGTCTAGTTCAAGTAAGTACCTGTTATATTGTTTGTAAGGTTTTCTTCAGTATCACAAATACATTCAGGTAGTGACCAATGTTGTATTTGTTTCCAAAAATATTTTTCTCTATTGGAATACTAAAAAGAGCTCTTGGGAGTGGTGGTAACAGTTATACAATAATAATCTCTCAATCTGAGCATATTAACTAAATGCTACAAAAATGCTCCCTACTATTAGAAAGATTCAAAGTGCTTCTTACCAGATATATGTACAAAATTCTAAGTGATTTCTTACTAAATACATGTACAACATTTTTTTACATACAGAGAGGAGTTTATCAATCCTATGATACCCTTCATCAAATGTTACCACCTAGATGTGATTCTTCCTCTCTGTACCTTCTACTGATATAATAAACCTGATATTTCTGTCTTATCTTTCTTCCTATTTCTTCATCTGTCGTCCTCCCTCGGGTATGATAAACCTTCCTACTTTCAGCTCTGTATGTGTGTTAGGTAATTCATTGTGGATTTCTCTACTCCATGTGTAAAAACAGCCTAGATTTGAATCTCCAGATACAGTTTTCTCTGTTCATAACAAATGTTATGAACATGAATTAATTAATTCCTAAGATAACTACTATTTAGTTTTGCAGGTGCTTCTTTTGCAATTAGTTTTTCTGAAGCTGAAAAGTTTAAACTTTTGACAAGTTTCAAAGCTTCCAGCCTGCTAGTTGTTGCAGTGACATTTGTTGGCTGGCATTATGACAGACTGATTTTCTGTGTAAGAATAGTAAGTTACCAGCACACTTCTCAAATAATTAATGGCACTTGGCTTCATGCCTCGCAACACACTCAAGGTGTACACTGAAAGCCTACTAAAGCTCTCCCTGACATGACTTATTACTTTATTACAAAGCTGTAGAACAGCTTTCTAGAGAAGGCATACCTTGAAGGAATGTAATATTCTTACAGGCAGTTATTAACAATAAAAATCTGAAGAACAGTGCAGTCACTATTTGCAAGGGTACCATTTCTTGTTATGGCCTTACTATAGGACTGTTGCTTTTAATTATTTAAGATCTCAATGCTCTTTTTTTGAGTTCAAAACTTTCACAAGATTAAATGCTTTTATAATAGATCAGTTAAAGCTATGCAATCCTTTTTTTCCTTCTCTGAGTGACTGTCTCTTTTACACTATTATAATTAGCAATCATAGCAATGGGAACATTATGTAACCCACTTTAAGAAATACTTCATAACATCCAGTTTCTAAAAGAAGAGGCTCAAAAATATGCTCACATTTTTAATTATGGTTACCAATATTACACATACAATTATGGACTTGTATGTGCAATTTACTTAAGCCTCTGCTTTATCTGCATATACCAGTCAGGAGTTTATGCACACAAACAAAATCACTGTAATCATAGGGAATACAGAGATGCCCAGAAACAGATAATTTCATAGGCGTGCAATTTCTAACACAAAAAATGCTGAAATGTTCTTATAAAATTGGGTATTTGGTCTTTAAAACAGAATCCTTTTTTATGTGTTTGTAGCAAAACTCACAAGTTTGATTTTCAAACACACCAAACGTGATTAGTGACTCCCAAACTTTTTCAGGTCTGATTTACCATATTCAGTAACACTGAAAATGAGGCTCGCATGCTTCTGTGGGAATGAAATATTTTATTTTGTATTATCCCTGAGTGCCTCTAAGCATGCAGAAGAATAATCTTCTTGGTTATTAAAAAATATTTCAAACACATATTTCTATCTCCTACATTACTGTACTAAATATTACGTACTTTTATTGTAGTCTGTCATTACTCTAAGTCATGGAGTGACACAATGTACTTCTCAATAGTCAATTTCATGTCAGATACACACACAATATTAAAATATTGATCACTAATCTGGGTGTTAATGTATCATACATAATTATTTAAATAAAGCTTGCCAACTTTCAGTTCATACATTATAATATGTCATTTCTCCATCACTTTAAATATCTAGTTTATGTCCATATCTAGTACAAGTAGATGATATTTTAGACTAAAAGAAATGCAGGTTGTGTTTGGTTTGTTTGTTTTTTTTATTTACTACACAAGAAGTGTCTGCCTATAAAATACAGGCTGTGAACACATGACAGGAAGAAACTTACCACTCACCCACTGAACTATGGACCCTGGTTGTGTCCCTGCTCAGGACCATGTGACTTAGCCAGCTAGTAGACCTGAAAAAGGTCAAAGGATGTAAATAATGCTTTTCTCACCCTTTCCAAAGCTTTCAAGGAGCCTGAGAGGCAGGCTGGGGAGACACTATGCCACTGCTGACGCAAATCTGAGGAACCATCAAGGTTCCTAGATTATCCATTCTCATAGTCAGTAGCAAAGTGCTAGAATTCAAAAAGCAACTTATCAAGAACAGCTAAAAAGAAAAAACTTTCTTCACATACGTAACAACTGCAATCCCTTTATGGCTCCTTGAGACTATGTGTGCAAGTTTGCCCAGATGTCTAAAGCCATCCCAAAACCATAAAAAGATTAAAAGATACATTTTTTCTGTGTGTGTGTGTTAACTCTGCTTAGATTATGGGGAAATTTTCAAATCCCCAAGACAATCCCCAAGGCAGAGATGTCTGTTTGCCTAGAAAAATATTTCAGTGACCACTAACAGTATCATCTGTCTCTCGTCTTTTGTACAAAACATACAAAAGCAAACAGGAGGTGTTTGATACACAATGGAGTGAAAAAGCAGCTGGAACTACTGCAATTTATGCACAGCCAGCTAGACAAGCTGTTGCAATGGATGGTTATGCATTTAGCACAGCCTGCAGTTGGCACATTGTTTAAATAAAAAATATGATGCCCACACATTCAAAGCAATGATAGAGAGCTAATGATCAGTTTCATGGGAGTGGGCTTTCTAATTATTATTTGGATTCACATTTGGATAAATTACTGCTGGGTTTTGGTATATTATATATTATATTTTATGAAATTCATCCTTTAGTACTTAATACCAAACAACTCACTGCTGAAGTGAGTGATTTTAGATAAACTGCAGAACTGCCATTCTCTTGGACAGGGCTTTTTATGCACTAATCAGAAATATGCAATGAAATTTATATTACTTGCACATAATACCAGCTTTTTAGTGGTGGGGCAAATCTGGCAAGTGTACTATCAGGTTCAACACTAGTAGTGCAGTGTGCAGGATTTAATATTCTATAACAAACTGGACACTATTTCAGAAATAGAACTTGTCCGAATGTAAAACTGATGGTTTCTCTTGGGCTTCAAAGGCAAAATGGTGTTACAAGAAAAATACTTCCTTTTACTGACTCCAGACTCTACCCAGAATACAGTGGACAAAATAGAAAGTAACAGAATTTTTTAGTAGTGTAGTGGAGAAAAACAACTGGCAACTGCCAACATTTCCTTTGTTTGAGACAATTCTGGTAACACTTATCTGTACATTAATATGCTCAGCTGTTGAATTGCGGAGGAGGCCTGTTCGGATAGCGATGCAGAATAATACAAAATAATAAAAATATGTAATAATATATAAACTCTAACCCTTAACTAACTGTAACCTTTACTTTTGCAACCATTTTGAATGTTACTAGCACAGCCTAGAAACTGTTTTCATTAATCTAGTAAAATATTGTGAATTTATTGTGAACTTGTAGAATATGCATCCTTTGGTTACGAGGGTCCAGTCGATGGAGCCTTCTGTACTAATGGACAGTGGAAACAGTAGAAAGTTAGAGAAGAATTGGGGTTGTTAGTAGAGACAGAGATTTGGACACTTCATGTAAGCACTAGCACAGAATATTTACTGTACTCTGCTAAGAAAACAGCCAACCTAAATTTACTATGGTAAATTAGCATAATAAATTATCCTAATTTATTTAATTTTTCTTCACTGTGTGCCAGATGGTGGTTTTGTTTTATTTTTATTTATTATAATATAACCTAGTGTTTTTATTTTTATTTATTTTTAAGCACTACAGTTGTTTTGTCCATCTCAATTTGATAATTAGTGGCATCACCAATTTCCCTATGACTCAATTCAGTGCATGAATGTTGGAGGCTTGCTGAGTGCTTTCATGGTATAAGAAAGTTTCTTCTGAGACCTGCTCACAGATGAAGTAGAACTAACCAATCCCTGTTGGACAAGCTACTCACCTGGAACGAACTAAACCAGTGAGTTTCTTCTGTCAGCCCACAGATTATGAGCAAATTGTAAATCTAACTTCCAGCAAAAATAGCACAAAAAGCGCATCTATGATGCAAATACCTCTAATGAAGATAAAGCCACCACCGAAGCACAGAAGTTCTTGTTATAGTCCCAAAATATTCAACCGTGACAGGGAAAGCCCAGACATCCCTATTCTATCAGTTGATGTCTCAGCAATTAATTTTCCACCAGTGATCAGGAAGCTTAAAGCACTTTTTTATCAGCATCCAGGGAAATGAACTAAAGTGTGGAACACTTTGCCCTTCTGATAATGTAGTTTGTGTTTTAGATTTTTTTTTTGTGGCAAGCTTTGCATTTTGCTTGGGTTTAACATGGCATTACATTTGATAGTGTTTCACTTTGCAACTGCCAGGTCTAAAGATACCACAACCTGGAAAAGCAAAACAAGTGCCTGTAACAACTGATTGACAGGCCTAAAACACCCGGGAGAAGACCATTGTACAAGAAATAATGACTTAGAGAAAAACAAATTAGGATCCGATTTGTATTCCAGGAGACATTTTATTGCCTGCCACTTTCCATCCCACTGAAATATTGTGATGGATTTGATGGATTGGGGTGAGTGAAGAGAATTGCTAGGTGCTAGTAATGACAATTTGAACAACGAGATGAAGGAAACACACCATGCTCTGCCTCTCCCTAGAACACAGTTAATTTATTGTGGAGGGAATCAAAGAAGCAAATACAGAATCACAGATTTGTGCTGGTTGGAAAAGACCTTCAAGACCATTGAGTCTAACCATAACATAATTCTATCAACCAGTAACCTAACTCTACCAATTCAAGTGCTTAAACCATGTTTCTAACCACCACATCTATATATCTTTTAAATACGTCCAGGGATCGTGATTTAATCACCTCCCTGGGCAGCCTATTCCAGTGTGAAGAAGTTTCTAATATCTAATCTGAACCTCCCCTGGTACAACCTCAGACCATTTCCTCTTGTTCTACTGTAGCTTGTTACTAGGGAGACCAACCCTTAACTTGCTACAACCTCCTTTCAGGTAGCTGTAGAGAGTGATAAGGTCTCCTCAGTCTCCTTTTCTCCAGACTGAACAACCCCAGTTCCCTCAGCAGCTCTTTTTAAGACTTGTGCTGTGGACCCTTCATCAGCTTTGTTGCCCTTCTCTGGATTCGGTCTAGCACCTCAGTGTCTTTCTTTTAGTGGTGGGCTGAAAACTGAACTCAGTATTTGAGATGCCACCTCATCATCAATGTTGAGTACAGGGGCACAATCACTCCCCTACTCCTGCTGGCCACACTATTTCTGATACCAGCCAGGATGCCATTTGCCTTCTTGGTCACACCGTTGGCTTGTATTCAACCATTTGGCCACTGTCGACCAGCACCTTTTCCTCTGGGCACTTCCCAACCACACTTCCCTAAACCTGTAGCATTGCTTGGGGTTGGTGTGACCTAGGGTGAGGACCTGGCACTTGGCCTTGGTGAATCTCATACAATTTGGCCTCAGTGCATCAGTCGAGCCCGCCCAGGTCCCTCTGTAGAGCCTTCCTACCCTCAGGTATGAACACTCCCTCCTAACTGAGCGTCTTCCCTCAACACTCCCTCCTAACTGTTGCCTGCAAACTTACTGAGGATGCACTCAATTCCCTCATTTGGATCACTGATAAAAGGTATTAAAGAGAACTACCCCCTACACTGAGCCCTGGGGAACACCACTTATGACTTGCTTCCAACCATATTTAACTCCATTTACATATACAACCCAGTAGTCACTGAAGGCTCTTCAAGATGTGTTGCTCATATGCACATCCACACTGTGGGCATCCCTAGCCCCAAATTCTGGTAAATTGAGTCATGGCTTTTCTTTAGTATCAGTGGCCAGTATCCAGCCTGGCCTCAGGCAGTACGTTGCCATTACAACTGGTCCAAAAAAAAAGGAGGGGAACAGAAAAGAGAATGTTTGTTTTGCAGCACACTTTCATGAAGGGAGATGGTTAAGAGTGGGTCATGCAACACGTCCAACTGGTGTGCCAAAAGGAAAAAGACATGAAGTAAAATTAGGTAAATAAGGAAGAAAGATTAATAAACTTCAATCTCATTGAATAAGTGCCAGATGTGCTCAGTGAGTAAAGAGAACAGTTAGGCCACAGAGGAGATGAAAGGATGGGAGATACTCTCATTCCCCTTGTACACATTGAGCACAACATGCTGGAAGGCTGTAGAGGGTGAAGACTAGTGTTTGTTAGTTTTGGTTTTTTTTTACATCTGCCTCTTATGAGACACCCTACTATTTAATTAAGAAGTTTATTAGATGTGTATTAAACATTCACTTCCCATAATTACTTCATTTTCAATCTGCTCCTTGACTGACCAATTACTATATCACATTGTTTTTGCCACTGAAATAAATATATAATATTTAAATATTTTCTTGAAAATTAATGGACTGTACATATACTTGGACGAAAAAAAACTTCCTAGACTTCTAAGTATCATTTGCATGATGTGAGGCCATCCCTGGAGTATTGCATCCAGTTTTGGGCACCTCAATTTACGAGAGATCTCAAGGTGCTGGAGCAAGTACAGAGGAGGGAAACAAAGCTGGTGAAGGGCCTAGAGAGTAAATCTTATGAAGAACACTTGAAGGAGCTGGGAATGTTTAGCTTGAGGAAGAAGAGGCTGAGGGGAGATCTCATCAGTCTCTACAGCTACCTGAAAGGTCATTGTAGAGAGGCTGGTGCTGATCTCTTCTCACAGGTAATTAGTGACAGAACCAGAGGGAAGGGCTTCAAGCTGCAACAGGGGAGGTTTACACTGGACATGAGGAAAAAGTTTTTTCACAGAAAGAGTGGTTAGACACTGGAATAGGCTGCCCAGGGAGGGGGTTGAGTCACCATCCCTGGATGTGTTTAAGGGTTGTTTGAATGTGGTGTTGGTCGATATGGTTTAGGGGAGAACTTTGTAGAGCAGGGATGATGGTTGGACTCAGTGATCCCAAGGGTCTTTTCCAACGTGAATGGTTCTATGATTCTATGATCCTAAAATCATGCATATTGTGGAGCTGAAGTGTAATGTCAGAGACCTCTTCCACTGGACAAAAACTGCTCTTCCAAAAAAATCTGTCATGCTTGGGAATAATGCACAAAAAAGACTTCCCATAAACCCATCACATTTAAAATACACATAAATGAAAAAACCTAATGTAGCTTTCCACGAATTTTAAGTTTTCTGCTTTTCTTCTCTCACTTGGACATACTGATGTTTTTACAGATTCTTCTGGCTGAATGATATCACAAATAATTTCTCTCCAGGTTTTAGTAATAGCTATGCATTTCAGGTGAGCATCTCACGATGCCCAATATGAGCATGGAAATCAAACATAATGCATCTTAAGAAAAAAACCTAGGAAACAAACATACTGTAGAAGATGATTGCTGCAAGTGGCAAAAAACAATGATACTCCATAGAAGTGTAAGAAATCACAGAAATATAATCTTGAATTTATAACTAAAAGTTTTCACAACATCATCAGATAGATGCACAATTGCAACTTGGAGCAAGGAATTTGGATGGATAATTCTGATTATACTTGATCTGCAATAATAACTGTATTCCTGAGGCCACCTGTCCCAGAAAGAAATTAAGCAGCTGGAATTATTTAAAAGAAAAAGCAATAAGGAGAATATATTGTGCTGCAGAAAGTAAAAAATATTAAAATGTCTAAATATGAGGAACCTGGCTGAGCAGCAAAATTCAGAACAGGAAAACCGAATAAAAATATATATAGCATATAAACACACAGAAAATGTTATAATTGAGAATAAAGTGGGTAATAGGTTAGTGGAGTAAAAGTACAAAGTTAAAAGGAGAAAAAGGAAAACAAAGGAACAATTGTAGCCTAGATGATACGAAAAATATTTTTAGACAGCAATATTTATTCAGCTGTGAAGTATTCTCCCAGAGGATAAAGAAGTTCTGTAACCTATAACATTTTAAAGCCACTGTAAACACTTCACTAACATAAAAAAAAACCCAAACCAAACCAAAGTAGGAAATTCTGTCTTTGGACAAAGTGACCTAGACCACTCCTCTGTTCTAAATGTTCAGAATTCAATGAACATTTACTATATTGATGGCTGGTGAAATTTTCAAATAGTGAAATTTCTACTGTTTCATGCCCACCTAAATAACAGTTCTACATATGGTATTTACATGTTCGCCATTCAACATTAATAGCAGAATTTTCATTATGTAATAGTGATAAGGAGATTTAATTTATATAAAAGAGATCTGAAAATGTATTATTTGAGTCACAAGTGTGCTGTGAGGTGAGAGAGCAATTATCAAGATCATCATCATTATAGTACATTAGTGTCTAATGGTGTGTGATAAGGATGGTAAAATGTCTATTATGTACTTAGCTATCTTTCATTTGGCATTCAGTGACAAAAAAGAAAATAATCTGTACCATATTTATACACTGAACAATTGATAAAATAGAAAGCAGTATCAAATGTGCAGAGATTTAGAGCAGAAAATCAACAATACATAAACAGAAAAAAACCACCCCTTTTCATTTATAGAAACAGCAGTGCCAGCTTGGAAAAAAAAGGACCCACAAGAAGGTGCTAAGATTGAGTCTTGAGTAAAGCACTTCCTGCTTCTAAGGGTCTGTTAAAAAAAGGTGTATGCATGTGTGTCCATCCATGCACATACATGCACAAAGGATCACTGATTTCAGACACAATTTCTAGACACAATTTTTAAACTAAATGATTTTCTTTCACCACAATTGACTTTTTTTGAGCAAAAGTTGTGTGGCTGAATCAATTTAAACAGCAGCATGGAATTTGGCAGTAGTCCATTTCTGCTGAGATTAAACCACCTGCTACCAAATCCATTGATCCTCTTAGCTATTGATTTGTTAATTTAATAATAAAAAAGAAGTTTTAGAATGAATTGTGAGCAAATTCTCAATGCTGAGGAGACAGGACTTTGATAAGCTCTGCTGCCAGACTAAGCTACTAACGCTGTCAGATGAGAAAATCACACATGATTTAAAATATTAAAGATTTGCATTATGGTAGGTTGCTTAAAATATGATTCCAAATACATGTGACCTGTAAAAAAAGGTATTAAAACAGAAGACCTGTTTCCTTTGTTTTCTGTCGACTAATGTTAGCAATTAAAGCAGATTTGGGCCCCTTCCTGTTCCTATTTGCTTTAAAGAGACAAATTAAACTTAGAAGACAATAACAGATTCTATTCTTATTACAATGGAAATCAGCACAAGTTCTAAGGATCAGGTTCTCCCTGAGACAGCTCCATGCCTCAACAGTCCTCACTGTGCAGCTCCCAGCTTTCGTTCTCAATGAACAGACTGCACTTCCAAACAGACAGAAGCTTCGCAATCTATGCTCTTAGTAGATACCCAATCCTTATCACTAGCACTAAGGTTCTGCTTTGTTCCTTTCTTGAGGCATTATACCCATTAGGATGTACTTGTTTTCTCCTGAGTTCAATTCACATAACTGAATGCTTGTGACTCAGAGGGCCATAGCTATTGCTGTGTAATAAGACTGCCAAACTGACAGAGTGACCTCTCCTGCTGGTGGTGCTCAAGGAAGATCAACGATTTATCACCAAAACACTTTTTCCCTGGAAAATGCTAGCTGTTTAAAATTGGTATTTCAGAAAAAAAACAACCAAACAAAAAAAACCCAAAAAACAAACCCACAACAGTTGTAACAAATTTGTAACAAGCTGTCTGTTTTCCTACCACCTGTGCTAAAGAACTTCTAAGGATCCCAAGCTGTGAGCAACCTGAGCTCCATAAGGCTGGCTGAAGACAGAGGTACCTTGTAACAACTGCAGGCAGCTCAGAGGTGAATCTGCCATGAGGATTGCATCAGAGAAAGGAATTAAGACATTTTCAGTGATTCTGTCTCCATCAAATGGATTGAGGTTCTATATTGCCAGTATAAAACTGAAATAAGCAAAGTATATGGGAAAAAGTAAACGGTACTTTTGAGAAAGCAGTCTCCCATTTGGAAAATTTTCCTGAACAAGAATTAGCTATGAAATAAGTGATCGCTCAGTTTAGACTGCCGTACCACTCATAGATGAACACCTTAAGCTGCATCAACACTTAGAAACAAGAGTACATACAGTGGTGTTAGAAAAACTTGATAAAACAGAATGAGAAATGGAGGAAAATCTGGCAACACATGACTGGCTCCAGTTTTATCATGGGCTTCCTGAGGAAAAGGAGAACAGAAGGCTTGACGTTGTCAGGCTTTGGATGCTTAAACTATTCCAAAACATCTAGCTGCAATAGCTGAAAAGCACATTCCAAACACACACCAAAGCAGAGAATTTTAAACATACAAATGTATATATAGACACCCAGTTTCTATGTTTTTAAATTACTGATTAAGAGTCCCAATGCATTAGATTGGAAATAAAAATTTCTGTTTGAATGGGTTTCATTAATTCTTTGCAGTATTTACAGAATTTTTTTTTTCCACTGGAAGATGCATGAAGATGACAAGCAACAAGACTGGTGAAGGGACAAGAGGGAAAGTCTTACGAGGAGAGGCTAAGGCAGCTGGGGTTGTTTAGCCTGGAGAAGAGGTGACTCAGGGGGGACCTTATCACCCTCTTCAACTACCTGAAGGGAGGTTGTAATCAGGTGATCGGGTGGGGGCTGGGCTCTTTTTCCAGGCAACTAGCAACAAGACAAGAGGGCATGTCCTCAAGCTGCTCCAGGGGAGGTTTAGCTTAGATATTAGGGAGCACTTCCTCATGGAGAGGATGATTAGACATTGGAATGGACTGTCCAGGGAAGTGGTGGAGGCACTGTTCCTGGATGCGTTCAAGGAAAGGTTGGATGTGGCACTTAGTGCCATGGTCTAGCCGATGTGCTGGTGTTAGGCCATAGGCTGGACTTGATGATCTTAAAGGTCTTTTCCAGCCTCAATAATTATGTGATTCTGTGAATCTGAGATGCACTAAGAATTGTAGGGAGATAATGGCAAAAAAAGTAAAGTAGAAAGTGTGAAAATCAAAATATAGGGGGAACAAACTCCATATAATTTCCTTGATTTGAAGGGAAGTGTAGACTTTGAACTTTTCATATTTCCATCCATACAGGCATATTCTATTACTGAAAACATGAACATAGCTACAGAGCACATCTGGCAAGTCAAATTCAAGGAATACTTACTAAATTTGTAGAAGTAAATGACATGTGAAAGAATGGAAAATGACACAGCCCAGGAAATCTAAATAAGTATTAACGTGAGTCTTCAGGAAATCCATATACTAGCCATGAAGTTCCAGTCTGAAGAGAAGTAACCCAAGGTCAAAGCTATGAATTGTATGCAGCCCATGCAATAAAAATGTAAATATCCTTCATTCTATGGAGCTGTAAATGTGCTTAGTTACACTGTGCAACTGGACATAAGCAGAGCAAGAAAAGAGACTGATGAGTCTATCCTTCATAGACAGCCAGTTCAGATATTGATAAACAGAACTATAGAAAGTGCAATTCTTGCTGTTATGGTCTTTCTTTTATATCACACACATCCCGTACATATAAATCTGTACGGATCAAATAAAATAAGGAGAAATAAAATTACAAATAGGTCACATATTCATGGGCATGAGTAATGATTAGAGGGTTGACAAAATACCTGAAATTATTTTAAAGTAATTAAAAAATATTTAAAAGCTATCTGCTATTTTTCTATCTCCATTTATTCATTAGTTTGTATTGGAACAGCTACAGGCTGGAAATGTGACCTAATCAAACAAGCTTTCAACTGGGCATAAAGTCCATTTCCCTTCCTAGTTCTGATTCAATTTAAAATATATTGTCCTTTTGCATGGAAATCTACCTTAACATGAGATGGTTAAAACTGATAGTCATGCCAAATTCTAAGCATTTCCATAACATAAGGGTTTACATTTCAAGCCCTGCAGTGCAGGGGCTGTTCGCCCTAGGAATTTCTAAGGGATCTTGAATTACATAAACCTGATGCAAGACTGGGCCTTTTGCACATCTGTCACAGTAGCTCAGAATTATATTAGCACTCAAACAATGAACAAGCATGAAATATTCAGTAAATTCCACCATGATTTTATGAGACAGAAGTTGTGTTTTATTTATTTGCCTTTAAATTTGATGGAACCCAGAATCATCAACAAGGAAATAAACACCGTGATTGTGAAATGAAATAGTAGATGCTATACACTTACCATAAACTTCTATGCCACTTTGAACATTAAATCTTACTTAGGATAGGTTATTGGCAAGAGAATACCCCAGTTCTTCCTAGATTCTTTCCAAAAAGCCATTGATTGCGCTGCTACCTTTTGTGTTTGAAAGAGACACATTATCTTACTTTCTAAAGAATGGTGGTTCGAACAATTTATCTTTTAATGTTTCATCCCACAAAAAAAGTCCTAGTATCATCCTAGATGACAGGGGTAGGATGATTCTTATACCTTCAGCATCGGGAAAAAAAACAGAAGTAGCAATTAATTCTCAAGCATAATTAATTAAATAAGAATTACAACCTCAGCTGTTTAAATTTAATACACTTTTTGCAATAGAAGTGGCCAACAAATTCCTTCCAATAGAAATGAGTAACTTCAGTAAGTATTTCAGAAAAAATTCAGATGGTTCTGTTGTATTAGTTGATGCAATTAGAATAATAGGTTTTAAATGGGTTTATATTTCAAGTATGATTGTGCTGAATTGAATTATTCCCTACAGTGAAAACACTGGATAAATATTCCTCATTTTAAACCCACACTTTCAAATTGATTTCCACCTACTTCAGCATGACTAGATTTTTAAAATAAAGTAGGCAGATGCTTCACACTCTCAAGTGCTGTCACAGGTAGCAAATCTGATCCAAAATGTGAAAATACCTAAACCAAGTTCAATCCCTCTATACAATAAACAAAGGGCTACACACCCAAGGGACTCTACCCATCATCATCATCATCTGTTCTTAAGCCCAGAATTTGACTCATGGCGAAATGCCAGGCACAAACACAGGCTCGGGGGAGAATGGATGGAGAGCAGCCCTGAGCAGAAGAACCTAGTGGTGGTCCATGAGAGTCACCAGTGTGCGCTGGAGTCCAGAGAGCAACTGCATCCTGGGCTGCATTAAAAGAAGTGTGGCCAGCAAGGCCAGGGAGGGGATTCTGCTTCTGGCGATACCCCACCTGGAGTACTGTGGGGAGCCCTCAGCACAGGAAAGGCTGTTAGACAGGGTCCAGAGAAGGGCCACGAAGATGATCAAAGGGCTGGAGCACCTCTGCTAGGAAGACAGGCTAAGGGAGATGGGGCTGCTCATCCTGAAGAAGAGAAGGCTCTGAGAAGACCTTATAGTGGCCTTCCAGTACCTGAAGGGGCTACGGGAAAGCTGGGGAGGGGCTTTTCACCTGGGAGGGCAGTGATAGGACAAGGGGTAATGGATTTAAGCTGAAAGAGGGGAGATTTAGCTTAGACATCAGGAAGAAATTCTTCACCATAAAGGTAGTAAGGCACTGGAATAGGTTGCCCAGGAAGGTTGTGGAAGCCTCCTCCCTGGAGGTGTTTTAAGGCCAGGTTAGATGAGGTTTTGTGCAGCCTGGTCCAGCGTGAGGTGTCCCTGCTCATGGCAGGGCGGCTGGAACTTTGTGATCTTTAAGGTCCCTTTCAACCTTAACCTTTCCGTGATTGTGTGATTTTTTAAGCCTTTCCTTTTAGAGTTATTTAATTGTTGGAGAAATGTTTTGTTGAAGTTCAAGGTGATACGAAAAGGAAGACTAAAGGAGGGTATAAAGCAAAACAGGATGGACTGGATAATGTGTTTTTATCCTCAAATAGTATGCAAAGGTCAGTTCCATCTTGTTGAACCTAGGAAAGCTCTCATGATATCCTCTACAAAAAGATATGTAACAGAGTACTCCAAAGAAACAAATTACCTTGTACAATCTGTGTTTTTGTGATACACAGAAACTACTCTCATGGCTCTTCAGCTTCTTGCAGAAAGCCTGACTGATTAATAGAATTCTGCCCCAGCTGGTGGCATGAAAATGTCACTTCCAGAGAGGAATACACTATGTTGAGAACAGAAAAACATTTTACATAATAAAAATTATGACTGCTTTGTTATGTAAAACTATATAATTAATATATAGGGAATAGTAGTGGTTTAGAATGAAAATAAGGCAACATTTGAAAGTCTTTATCCCATTAATGACACCTTTTATGAAAGGATAGCAAAGAGAGTTTGAAAGCTAATGTTTGAAAGCTTTACTCCTAACATATTTTTCTGTCTAGTAGTGAGGATAAAAATTTATTGTGATTAAGAGATACAGAAGAAGAAACTTCTTAATGGACACCATTATACATAAAATATTAAATAAGTTTCTGCTATGAAAAACATCACAGTAGGAAAATACAGAGATGCAAAAGAAATCTAATGGACAAGTTTGAGAAAAAAAAAAGTGGAGTTCTGAGAGATATATCAGGTAGAGCTTTATTTGCCCTGACTCACATGGTACTCATTCATTCTCTCCAGGACTGAGGAATAAGACTCATGTATACTTACAGCATCATATGTAGAAAAAAAGATGCCACTCCTGTGGAATGGCACTAAGGAAGGTGGCAGTGAGGAATGTGTCACTCCTCCTGTGGCCCATGGAGGTAAAACAGTTCCCTTGGTGGGCTCAAGCACAGTTGTATAACTGGAGCTAAGAAATGAAGTAAAGGTCTGATACACCCTTAGTTGTGAAAACTAGCAAGCAGCAGCAAGAAAAAAATAGTAACTTTTGAGAAAGACAATATAGGCCTTTGAGACTATACACAGTGGCTTTCCTTAGGGCTTTCTCTAAATATCCTGGCTTGCAGGAGCCACAGCATCACCAACTGGGAAAGGCCACAAGAAACAAAACCCCACGGTCTTATAGCACCTATGCACTACAGTTGCCTGCATGGCCTTAAATAAAGTCAAGTAGTACAATTACATAAACTGATATATCTGGTTATATAGATCCACTTAGTACTGCTCCTGTGTGGACTTGTTTTCCTCTGTGGAGGTGTCCAAAGGGCTGGCAAATACAACACAGTACTTGCCAGACACCTGTGCCCTTTTGGTGAAGTAGCTGGAGACCAGAAAGAATACCTTAGGATTAAGGTATTAATTTAATAATTAATTATGTTAATTTAAAATAGCACTAGATTATGTTTAGGCAATTGAGTTTCATCACTAATATCTGACAGGATCAAATGCTGTTAGAGGAACAGATCTTCAAGGTGTGTTTGAATCTGTTTTTAAATGCTGTACATATAGGATTATCATAATTATTCTTAATAAAAAATCTGAAATAGACAATGCATATGTTTCCTATAATAAAATATATATATATGTATCAGGTATTGAGAAAGGTCTGTGAAGTGTATCTTTTTTTACCATGACCTGCAAACTTCCTAATGAGAATTAAAAACTCCAAATACTAAGTCAATATGACTACTTATTACATGCCAGAAACCAAAGCATGGATAATTTCTAATTCTTTTTCTGAACAGCAGAAAGAAGTGTTGCTCATTATATCCATCCTGTTTCTCACAGTCAGCTGCTGGAGGTTATAGTTTTCCAATATAGACATCGATTGTAATAAAAGTATGAACACAAGGCCAGATGAAAGAGTGGCTGCTTTGCTGTTCTTTGAAAATGAGCACATGCACTTCAGCTCTCAAAGCTTACTAATTATATGGACAGAGGAGAGGAAGAACTTACGTTGACACCACAATCCTGGGGTGGGATACTGTTAAAACTTCATTAGTTCTCTGTTCTCCAGAAACTATCTAAAATAACATTTCATAGTATTATAGAATCTTAGAATGGTTTGAGTTGGAAGGGACCTTCCAGTTCCAACCCAAGAAGAGTCAAATGGAACATAAGAGCCTCTCTTACTCTCTGGCCTTTTATATTTTCATGAAGAGTCTAAGTGTATTCAGCTTCACTAATATATTCAATTTTTTTTGTTTGTTTGAGGAAGATTGTTCAAGTCAGTATTACCCAGCAATAACTGAAAAGAACTAATCAGAAAATTCATAGAATCACAAAATAATTCAAGTTGAAAGGAACCTGTCTCACCCCCAGCTGAGAAAGTCTCAGGCAGATCAGTTGCCCAGGGACTCATTCAGTCAAGTTTTTAATATCTGCAGGCACGGAGATTCCTCAGCCTTTCTAGGCACCTGCTGTAGAGCTTGACCACTCTCAAAATGACTGGGAAACAATTTCTCTTATTTCTGAAAAAATGTTCTATGTTGCAATTTGAGCCCATTGCATCTTTTCTTTCACCCATGTGAAAGTCTGGCTTTGTCTCCTCTATAATGACCACCATTAGTTGGCAGATTAGATGTCCATCAGCCTTCCCTTCTCCAGGCTGATTGAGCCCAGCTCTCCTTGTACACCTGGTGCTCCAGCCCTGACAAGCATGGTGTCCCACCACTGGGCTTGGTCCAGTACCTCAGCCTCTCTATGGTACTGGGGAGTCCCAAAAGGAGCACAGTGCTCCAAGTGCAGCTGGACAAGTGTTAAATAGAGGGGAAGGATCACTGCCTTCAGCCTGCTGGCTGAAGTCTTGCTAGCACCACCCAGGACATGGTTGGATTTCTTTGCTGCAAGGACATGCTGCTCTCCTTTGTTTAACCTGCCATCTACCTGTCCTCTTCTGCAAAGCTGATTTCTTGCCAGTTGACACCCAGCCTGAGTCTTCTAATAATTTATATTATAAGACTCTTCTAATAATTTGTCCACAACAAATAATATAGGCTACACTCAAGATGAGCATCTTATACTTTCTAATGACATATTATCATATACCTAGATTTATTATCTAACTAAATACTGCAAAAGACAGAATAACATTAGGAACTAGCTTGCTTATTTTCTAGAAAACTTGTGTTTTTCAAGACAGTTTTGACTATAAATGTTTTGGTCACATCTTGCAGTGGCAACAGAAGCAGCTCAGAGCCTCTCCTCTCATCTATTTGTATGCTCAGAAAGAAATGTTTTCATGCCTGGCTTTCATAAGCACTTTGAAATATGTCACACATGCCAAGCTTAAGAATCTCAGATCTAGGTTTCTTAATAATTTGTTTCAGTCTGTGCAGAAGAAAGGCCAGAGAAATCCCCTTATTCAATCTGTTAATTTTCCACTCTGTATGTTCAGTAAGGGAATGCATTATTTTCTATGCTTCAGTTTCATTGTCTAATCATACTGAAAATCATCAACCTCAGTTTGTTTATGCTCTGCATTTACCTAACCACCTTTCTGTTCATTGATTGAGAGCAATCTTCTGTAGGATGCAAAACAGAACATTTTTTATTACTTGATTTTCTTCATGCTGGTTCAAGAGACTGTAACACCTTCATCTGTCACTTTTATTATCTGTGACCATATTTTGTGTGAGCAACAGTTGTCACTTCAATTCTATTCCTCTAGGTCATATGTACAGTCTTCTGTTATCAACTCACTGAAGTAACCAAATTACTCAATACAGTTTAGATTCATGTACGATTACTTCTGGTTGAACATAGATTTTTTGTACTTATTCCTATGAATTTCCAGTCAAATAATTACCACTGGGAAAGCACAGGCAACCAGTTGCCACCCAAAGACAGATTTACTGTCATGAATATGAGTTCCATATTCCATCAAAAAATTACCAACAGATAAAACATCAATGTTCTTGCAACTCTTATTTATACTGCAAGGCAAATTCAGGGAGACATTTAAAATTTATATCAGTACCTTTTGTCACTACTTGTTACAAAAAGAATAATGTAAATACTATTGGCAACAAAAACTCTAGGAAAAAGAAAAATACTTTAACCCACATTTTTCATAAAAAAATTAAAACTTGTGTCTAAATACATTGTTATTCTATGTATTGAAATACTTTATTTCTTGTTTAGATTCTATTACGTGAGACGATCAGAAAATCAACTAAGTATAAATTTCAAGTCATATAAGACATCTCCTTTGTAAGTGTCCCGACATGAAATTTCACAGATTTAATATGTATCCATAAAAGAAAAAAGAAACCCTTGAATTTTGATTGTTCTATTAATGTTTTGCAGCTATCATAGGATAGCTGTACAATAGTTGCTTTTGCTCTGATTCAGAAAGAAAAGCAATGCCAAAATTTTCTGCACAACAGAAAATGTACATTTTTTTCAGCTTGTTGGGCATGGTGGATCCTCAGCTCCCTGGTCTGATGATAAAAGGAAGCTCAGACTGGAACCCTGCAATTCAAGGAAACGGCTGCTGTCCTGATCAGGGAAGGGTCCACCCTTTTGATCCCATGCATTTCCAAAAGTGCTTCAAGGGAATTTTCAAAAAAAGTGAGTTATTTTGTCTTGGAAAAGAATGAGAAACTTCCTTAATGGCATTCTACTTAAATAAATGACCAAATAACCTTGCTTGGCTTTTGCAAGGACCACTAAAGCCTTTCCACAGGTAACTAGCAGAAGAATAGTATTTCATATACAGGGGGAATGGAGAAGTCCTTCCTTTCCCATTCACTCCCAGTGAGTTTAATTTTAAACCAGTTTCAAAGCCTGAGAGCAATGGAACACACAAGTATCAGCCAATCATGAAACTAGGCCTGTTCTCAGGAGCAGTGAAAACACTGCTTTTATTTTTGACTCCTACTGAAGGGTGGGGACTTTATCCTTGCTGCTCTCAAACGAGAAAGTTTTGTCAAAAAAGGTGTTATTTTATCCTAGAGTTGATGGGGCTCCAAAACTTCGTTGAATTCAAGATCTCAGAAGTCATCTATAGTTTTCTGACAGGTTTCTCCTTTCTCTGTGCTGCTTGTTGCTGCTCTGTCATAGCACAGGCACAGCAGGCAACACAAATAAAAGGAAAAGCCACAAACACACATGGCTGGATTGTGTTTTCCCAGTGGAGCAGCAGGAGGTAAAAATGATAGGGATTATGTTGCCACTTTCTCTGAGGCAAAATGTTAATAATGGAGGAAACAGCCTTATGCTTTCCTCTCCCAAGGGGGGAAAAAAGGATATCTGATCTTGGGAAATTAAGATTTTATGCCCCTAAAGGTTGCTCACTAGCTTATAAGTGTATATTACCGCATGGGGTTGTTAAAATAGAAACATGATAAGGGCTAGATTTTGTCCCAAAAAATTAGGTGCTCATGCCTCCGAAGGCAGCATCAAATAGATTTTTCAGGTAATCCAAAAGAGAGGGGTTTATTTCAGCTTTATTACTATAGCAAGTTCTTTTTTTTGCCTTGCTGTTTGAAAATTTTCACATTGGGTAAGTAATTAGGAAAAAAACACTATGGTCTGTTGTCTGCAGTATTACATATTTCAGTGAAAAGTAGGAATAAAACTCATTTGAAGTTCACTAAATTCTGCAAGTTTAAGTCTTGGTACTGAGAAAGCAAACAGATTCCCATTTTATGATTTTAGGTGGTCTTGACCACTTGATCACTTTCAGCACACCTAATCACTTTAACATTCAGTTGTCATTCACCCTTCCATAAACGGTACTGAGCTTACAATTATGAATTTCGAAGGAGGCACGACTAAATATTATGTTATTTTTTGTTGATAAAAAGAGGAAATATTCAGCAGCAAAGACATGTTTCTGACCTTGTCCCAGATCAAACTAAAATTATCTCCCCTATTTTATGACAGTAGATCTTTGCCAAATATCAATTTTGCATATGTCAGAAAGGATTTCCTCTCCATGAGAAATTTAGAATGACCAGCAGTGCAAAACCAACAAAGCACAATTATTGCCATCTCCAGTAAATCTGTAAATAGGAAATATTTTCAGTATCTTTGCTACCACTTTCTGATACTCAAAAGCCACCTCTGAAATTACAGATATATGATGAACCTGCAGCAATTTTGCCCTCGGATCAATGCCTTAGGATGTTTCACTTCCTCTGCATGGCTTTGGGTCATAGCAAGTTCTCTGCTCACACCTTTTACTTTTAATCTAAGACTATGTGCACATCATTCCCTATCAGATGGAGCCAGATTCTTCTCAGTGGTGTTCAGTGACAGAACAAGGGGCAACGATCACAAAGTGGCAAACAGGAGGCTTATCCTAAATATAAGAAAATACTTCTTTACTCTGAGGGTAACAACACTGGAACAGGTTGCCCAGAAGGTTGTGGAGTCTCCATCCCTTGAGGCATTCAAAACCTGCCTGGACATGTTGCTGTGTGATCTGCTCTAGGTGATCCTATTCTAGCAGAAGGATTGGACTAGATGATCTCCAGAGGTCCCTTCCAACCCTTACCATTTTGTTTTTTGGTGGTTCTGTGAATTATAAATATTTACTGCTGAGAGAACAGCTTCTTTACTATATTAACCCTAGTGAGAAAAAATACTCATGTCCAGCACAAAATGTTAAAGCTGATAAAGTACAAAACTTTATTACAGGCTGCCATTCTTTTCCCCTTCTACTTTTTATTTTCTTTGGGTCTTACTGCAGCAGCAGTTTACTTTAGTTGAGTTAATTAAGTTTTATTTGTAGAAGCATTACCTGCTGAGCTGGAGTATATAAACATAAAAGAAATTTAGAAAATGTAATATTGTTATCATTCTAATATATTGATGTTTTGCAGAAGAAAGTTATGTCACAGGATAGCTGGATAATAGTTACTTTTGTTCTGCTTCAGAAAGAAAAGCAATGTCAAACTATTCGTTGCAACCAAAATTCTACATATTATCGGTTTTGTTGGGTATGGTGCACTCTCAGCTCTTTTAGGAACTTGTAGAAGAACCTTAAAGGTACATTAGCTGTGAGATTATTCTAAGAAGTCCTTTATATACAGTGGACAAACTATAGAGTGCACAATGAAGACTGAGGCAATTCCTCAGTCTACCTGTTTAGTTTACTCAGTCAGTTTACCTGGACTTTCATAAACCCTTTGGTACTGTATCCCACAGCATTCTCATTTAAAAAAAACCAGCTGCTCATGCCTTGGATGGGTATGCTCTGTTGGATAAAACACTAGCTGGATAGCCAGGTCCAGAGAGTGGTGGTGAATGGAGCTAAATCCAGCTGGTAGCCAGTCACAACTGGAGTCCCTCAGGGATGCTGATTGACAAGCAGCTGAATATGAGCCAGCAGTGTGCCCAGGTGGCCAAGAAGGCAAATGGCATCCTGGCTTGTATTAGAAATAGTGTTACAAGCAAGTCTAGGGAAGTGATCTTCCCCCTGTAATTGAGACTCGTGAGGCCATGACTCGACTGTGGTCAGTTTTGGGCATCTGAATATGAGAAAGAAATTGAGGTGCTGGCATGGGGGCAGAGAAGAGCAGCTAGGCTGGTAAAAGGCCTAGAGAACAAACCTGATGAAGAGCAGCTGAGGGAACTGTGGTCTAAGGAAAAGGAGGCTGAGGGGAGACCTAATTTCCCTCTACAATTACCTGAAAAGACATTGTACAGGTAAGTGCTGGTCTCCTCTTACAGGTAAATAGTGATAGGACATGAGGGAATGGCTTAAAGCTATAGCAGGGGAGTTTTAGGCTGAGCATTAGGAAACAAAAAATTCTCTAAAAGAGTTGTAAGACATTGGAACATGCTGCCCATAGAGGTGGTTGAGTCATCATCCCTGGACATGTTTAAAAGTCATATAAATGTGGTGCTTGGGGATATGGTTTAGGGGTGAATGTGATAAAGCAGGGTTAACGGCTGGACTTGATGATCTTGAAGGTCTTTTCTAATGTAAATGATTCTATGATTCTGTTCCTTCAGAAAGGGTTGTGAGTCTAAGCTTCCTATCATATGTGAACCACAGGGAGATTGCAGAGCAGGGACAACCACCCATAGCGGTTTGTAGGGCAACACAGTCTGACATACTGGAATGTCTCAATGATAACAACAGTAGAGAATCGCAGCAGGAACAAGTCCCATGTCATTAGAGTACAAATCTATTGACAGCCTTCTACAAACTGAAGAACCTAGGGAGGTGTCTGTACATGAGACTCAGGACTGCAGAGAAAACCAGAGTTTACTTACAAGCTTTACTAAGTCAGCTTGGGTACTACAAGCAGTCATGTGAAACAGAAGTCTACATAGGCTCATCTTCCCTACCAAGAAATCACATACTTTCACTTGTAATTATTAAGAGTTGTCCTACCAAATCCCTCAAAAGCCTTCATCAGCTTTGTGCCCAACACTGAATAGGTGGTGAAGAAGCCAAGGAGACTACTAAAAGAAGGAAAACAAAATCACATTTAGCTACATATAATTGTGTTAAATATCACTACAGAATGCATTAAAAAGTATTCTTAAATTGTATCTTAATGGAACAGCTAAATCTAGAGCATAAAAGAGGAATTAGTCTCAACTTAGTCCTGTCTGCTTTAGGACGCAAGTACAACTGAAAAATTAGTTTGTAGTGTCTGCCTTAGGAAAGATAAGGTAGCAAATTCTAGCTCTGAAAATCTCCTTCTCTCAAAATACCTCCCCAGCCCAAACCATTTAATGAAAGAATTCACTGCATTAGGATGATAGCACACAAACAAAAGACTCCCTAAAACAGCCCCACCTCCAAAACTAAACCAAATCCTTCTACCTAAATTCCCTAGCAAGGATGAAACTTACTGGGGAAAAAGAAGATATCACACAGAATGCCTTTCTTTTCTTTGTATTTGCTATTGAAGCTTTTTTGTGGTTTTTTTTGCTTGTTTGTTTTGTTGGTTTTATTTTCAAAGAAACAGAGAAGAACTTTCACTAAACTGAATCCAGGTTTACCAAACATAAGTCTTGACACACGAGGATACCCACAAAAGGTTGCATTCTGTTCTAAGTGAATGAGGGAACACAGTTAGGCTGGACAGCTGGCCTGGCTGAAGCTGGCAGTGTCCCAAATACAGAAGTCCTATAAGGTCACATCTGTGAGGGTCACTAGAGGGAGGGTAAACAAAGACCAGATATCTAGTGTGAAACAACCATATAGTAAACCAGCCAAATTCATTATGATATTTACATTTACAGAGACTTAATTTAGCTTTGTTATGTTTCATTTGGAGAGAAAAATGTAGAAGCACTATTTGCCAATCTGGAGTATCTGTTTCAGTTCATAACAGGACTTACTTAAAATTCAAAATGCTTATGTGAAGGAATGCATTTACCCCTACTGTTTACAAAATGTTTGCTTTTGATGCTGATATTTTTTTCCTGTGTTTTCTAATAACACTGATGACTTTCAGTCCTTATGAAAGAATTAGAACAACAAAGCTACAGAAAAATGTCTGCTCTGCTCAGGAACTTAAGTCTGCAGAAACCAAGTTAAGCTAGCCAAATAACAAGAGGAAAGCTAAGAGAGATTTTTGAAAGTCAGAGACATGCAACACATGTGTAAGGACATATCGGGTGCCTAGCGCTCAATAATTTTTATCCATGTTTTTAAATGATATTAGCTATTGATGAATAATGAAAACATTTACTGGATATTACAATAACGGTTTAGTCTCTTTAGAGACTTGACAGTTAACAGAACCTATTAGATATACAACAAACACCGTAACTTTTCTTCTAGGTAAAATCCTAGGATTTTAAAATTCTAGCAAGTCTTTGCAAGCCTGATGACACATTTCAAATATCACTTCTGCAGAGAGAGGTAAAAGCCCATTTGTTTCCTTCTGTCTACATACTATTTCAGCAGCAGGAAAGTCTAAGGTGTAGCTCGCAGGACAAGCCTGCTTTTGCTGCTTTGTAAGAAAGGCCACATTTATTTGTAATCTGCATAGCTTAAGAACAGTGGCAGCATACTACACAAAATGCTTGGATGGCTTCAATCTATCTGAAGGTGTTTCTCTCAGTGCTGTTCTGCTGCATGCAAAGTGTGTGCTTTCCATCTGGGTCAAATACTGTCAAAGTGTGGACTAGAGGATCTTAGACCTCATTAACCAGCTACATCTGAAGTTAGGTGATGCAACTTGGGGGAGGGGGCAGTACTGGAAGATGCACAACATTTTGCTTGTCAATGGCTCTGCTCCAAAGAGTTCGCGAGCTCATGCTCTCTATCAAAGATAATTTAAGTCTTTGGCAGTAAATTCAGATTTTTTTCAAACTAAAATAAAAAGGACCATCAGCTGATCTTTTCTTTGGTCTCTCACAATGAACTCCTGCCAACTTATGATCAGCAGAGTTTCAAACAGAAAAGGAAAAAGAGAGCAGAAACTCAGCATCTTGAAAATTGCATGAAGCAAGCTAAAAGGGGAGAAATGTTGCTTCCATGAAAACACAAGGTTAGAAGGAAGACAGCAGAGAATCAATCTCTTCTGAGCCTGTGGAGACCACGACAGAAGTAGTTAATAAACAGAGGAACTGCTGTTCCCTTGGGATCCTTGTGCAGCTGCTGTCTAGCAGTGAGACCCAACTAGCACCAAACTCGTGTGTGCAGGGCAGAGAGGTGAGTTTGGCGCTCGCCTAAATGCTCCCTAAATGAATGAGTTCAGCTTTCAAAATAAACATGAATGCACACACTAATAACAGCAATTCAGACTGGGATCCACCTGACTGGAGAGCAGCCCTGTGGAAAGGAACCTGAGGGTCTTGGTGGATAACATGCTCAATAATGAGTGAACAGGGCGCTGCAGAAGCAAACACAGCCAACAGGATGCTGGGCTGCATCAACAAGGGCATTACCAGCAGAGATAAAGAAGTCATCATCCTGCTATAATCTGTGCTTGTCAGATCATACCTGGAATATTGCATTCAGTTTTGGTTCTGCTGTACAAAAAAGGAAGCAGACAGGCTAGAGAGGTTCCAGAAAAGGGCCACAAGGATGATCAGAGGACTGGAGAACCTACTGTATGAGGAGAGGCTGAGAAAATGGTTTGTTCAGCCTTGAGATAAGAAGGCTTCAGGGAGACCCTACTACAATGTTCCAGTATGTATAGGATAGCTACCAAGAAGATGGAGACTCCCTATTTGCAAAGGGCCACATGGAAAAGACAAGGGGTAATAGGCATAAGTTGCCCCGAGGGAGATTCTGATTGGACACAAGAGGTAAACTTTTCACCATGAGGAAAATCAAACATTGGAATAGTCTCCCAAGGTAAGTGGTAAATTCCCCCATATTGGACAGTTTTAAGTCTCAGCTTGACAGGGTGCTGAGCCATCTCATATAAACTACAGAGGTACCTAGAAAGGTTACACCAGACGATCCCTGAGGTCCCTCCCAACCTGGCATCCTATGATTCTGTGATTCCAATTTATAATAGACCTTTAAACAAGGTAACAGGGATGTGGTAGCCCTGCACGGGCCCAGGCTGCCATTGCCAGCTGCTGTCAGCTCTTACAAAAAGTGCCTGAGAACAGCATTTGGCAACTGCTGATAGTGGGAGCCATGCCTT
>NW_009954614.1:0-82184 GCF_000747805.2 Chaetura pelagica | reverse complement strand
GAAGACAGCAGCACGAAACAGGGAAATGTTAATTTTTATGCTGTGTTACCCTTTGTGTTACATTTACAATGACAGGCCAGGCTCCAGGGGAAGGAGTACAGATCTTGAGCATGATTTACCCCCTATTCAGAACAAGAGAAGTGCACCTTAACATACGGTCATCATCGTTAATAATGAATTGTATATCAGCATGTGCATTACAAGTAATAAAAGCTTTCACTTTATTTATGTTAATATCTTAGGAAAATATACCAATGATGTAGTCTTTGGTAGCATTCTGTTTGTTCCCTGAAAGACTCCCTCTTCTTGCTTTTATAAGCTGCTCATGTTCAGCAGTTGTTCAATTTCATTAAAAAAAAAAAAGTTGATATGGAGCTTAGTGGTCCATTCCTTCAAGAAATGTTGGGTTTTCCAGACATTCAGGTAATTGAAGCGAACTTACTTAGAGATAATTAAACAACACTCACAAGATGCATCTGTTTTTCTTACCACTGTCCCCAAAATTCAAAGCAGATATTTTATAGAAAGTGATGGATCCTATAGGTAGCATTTTTCTGAACAAAAGTCAGTGTTTATATATTTGCATCTGACTTGAACTAGTAACTTTTAGACACTTTATCAAGGCATGAAGGGGAAGATTTTTCAAGCTGTGATTCATCTTATCTTAATACATATATCCTCTCAAGGTAAATATCTAAAATGCAACATATTGATCTTGCTTTTCCCACTGACAAGAAATAAAACCTCAGCTCCTAGTTCAGATGTAGACATCTAAAGTTAGGTGTGATGAATTTCACTTTGTTAGATTATGAAGACCAACTCTTGAATCAATTCATTCCGCTAATAAATAATTACTACAGAATCAGAGATATGCAGCACTCATCATCCAAATAATTAATCGCTATAAGCTCAGGTCTATCATTTAAGCCATAGGATACCCCAGTTTCTCTGCACATTCCTTTGATCCTTACACCTAAAAAATCCCAATGTATCCGATTTCCCTGATATTAGTGTTCTATTTTCTAACTCTGTCATAACACAGGTAGAGCCTCACAGTGCTCTCTGCTTCCCACACTCTGCAAAGTAGTCTCTGCTGCTGCCCTGTACCCCCTCCGGCTGCTGCCAGTGGCGCAGCATGGAGAGACCACTGAGCACTCATCCAAAGGTAGCAAGCCCCATGCATCTCAGTACTCACACCAGTGTAGATGTTAGACACTTTGCAGCTACTAAAATAATTAAAGCATTCTGAATAAAAACATTTATTCTTTTGTCCGATTCTGCATTACAGGTACTAGCAGAAATTCTTTCAGCAACCAAACTTGTCTCTTTGTTTATCCATGCACATCTACTTCAGTAAATACATATTCTTTGATGCTTAGTGCTATATCTTATGTAGCTGGAAAACTATAGCTGAGAGTACTCTATTAAATTAATCATTAAGTTTGGGCTGTGAAGCTTTTAATTTTTCTCATTCTCATGGGAAAAAAGTGGCAGAAGTACTTCCTTCATTTATCCTTGTATACAAGTCAGAAGAGGAACTGATGATAAAGTATTTTAGAACATTAGAAATTGTAGTTTGAAAAGCAATTTTTAGATCCATAGCTCATAATGAAGTGTGCAGAATGATGATAAGCATGAGCTACCCTGAATAAGTACTAATTTCATTTCTACTTATCTGTCTCTTTTCCGTGTCATGGCTTCAGTTTCAGGTTATGATTACCTAGATAAAAGTCCTTCCCTTAAGATACCTCAGCATTCTGTGTGTGTTTGTATAAAGCAATTATGGAAAAGATCATTAGTTTTCTTTTGAGTACAATCTCTATGCCCAAGGTACTAAACTAATAAATGAGGCCAAAAGTTCATGAAATGAAAAATTACAAGAACTGTCGCTGACTTATTTGATTATGAAGAGGAAAGAAAAAGAGCTGGGAAAGTGAAGAAGAGACAGAAAGAGTTAAGATTGTACTATAAGACATCTAGAATGAAGCCGCTTGGCTCTTCCCAGAGGACATGAAATGGACAGAGAAAGGATTGCTCAGTTTGAGGAGAAACCAAATAATTCCTTCCAAAACCACTAGGAAGCAGAAAAGGAAAAAAATTGGCTTGAGAAAGCAAGCTATCTTTCTCTTGAGTAATCCTAATGGCACAAGCTAAGTGGTAGAAAATTCTAGATTTTCTGGAAGAAAAAAATGTTGCAGATGGAGTTAGCACAATCACATGGCTGATGGCATTTGCAGCCACTCCAAATGCTTGTAGATCAGATAGATATCAAGGCAGACTGCTGCCGAAAAGGGACGTCCAGTGTTTCTTTTCTTTCCTCTCTCAGTTTGGTCATTTTAAGCAGACTCCTCTCTTGCATAAGATACTATTGATCTAATGAGTATGCAGTAAGTTGGAACAGCCTGAAGAGTTAAGAGAAAACTGGGGTTTTTTTGACAGGTTCATGTTGCATCCTCAAATGACAGAGATGATCTTGCTCACTGCACTGTTGCTAGAATACTAATGCAGATGACTAGGAAGCTGGAAGAGGAGCATGTAGCTAATGAGATAGGCCGTGGCTTTTGACAGACACACAGCTGGACTGGAATAGGGCCTGGTGAAGTACAACTTGCATTTTTGGAACTCCATGGTTCCTGTGCATGAGTCATCAGAGGTATTATCCCCAGAGAACTTAGCAATATGCTTAAAGCCAGAGGTACAATGATAAACCTAGATCTTACTTGTACAGGCTGCACCTGGATAGACTTGTGACAAATACTTGAAATAAGAGCAAGGGGTAGGAAAATTCAATTTGTGGATATTTGTGGAGGTGGGAGAACTCAGAACCAATGAGCAGCTGAAGCAGAGAGGGAATAATTAGGACTCAAAGGGCAAAAAATCAGGGAAGTGGAGGAGACTGTGAGTAAATTATAATTTTTTGAAAGAGTGCCTTTGTCTGAGAGTCAAAGAAAAAGGAATGTAGAAACCAAGCACATAGGATACATGTGCAAGGCAAGGAATATTGAAGGGGGACAGAAGAGAAGAACTGGAACAGTGTCTGAAGATCAACCTGGACCTAAACAATGCAACCTCAGATGGGAAAGAGACATTGGGACCTGAAAAATAGAGACTGGGTTTAGGAACGAAGGGAGACGAGGACCACAGTAAGGTCTCCGTTGAAAGAGCAGAATGGTGGTGGATTAGAGAATGCTGAGTAGATCAAGTCAGCAGAGGAGGAGGAAAGTCTGTGGGCAACTAAGAATACATTCCTTATTCCCTGTCCTCCACATTCCGACTAATAATTCCAAAGCCTCCTGTTTTAGTTTCAAGAATCTGGTGGAAAACACTGTATTGCTCATTTTCATTTCAGCAAAATATCCACCAGAAAAGGGCAACCCCTACTGTTCCCTGTTAGTCAAGGAGAAGGGAGAGAGAGAAAGAACAGAGAAGAGCTCAGACAGGTGGTGACACCAGGTCTTGGTGACACCAGCATCTTTAACAGCCAAATGAGGATTTTGCTTTCCTGAATTTTGCTTTCACCTCAAATTAGATTATATGGAAATCAATAAGGAATATACTTAAAATAGCAACAGCACTATAATCTGGTGAAACTCACTGGAAATTAAAAGGAAAAAAGAAAGAAAGAAAAGTATTTACTTTGCTTTTTTTCCTAATTACATCAAGACCAACTGACTATTAGGGTGAGACAGACAGAGACTGATAAGAATGCCTTTCTTAATGTGAATTCTATATACCTGTAAAGGCAGACAATGAGGTCCACAGTGTTTTTTTTATTGATATAAATTAAACTTCAATGAACGACACACCTTTATTTTTCCCTATATATTGATATAAATTTCAATAAAGTAATAAATACACTTAATGTATCACCTATTAATAGGAGCCTGCATTAAGATAAAAAAGGATATAATTCAAAATTATAAAATCAGTATGTAGAAAAAAAGAATCAAAATTTCTTGTATAAAATATAGCCAATTTTTTTCTCATTCTCACACAGAATCAAATCCCACAGTTAAACAGGAAAAAATATTTTTAACAAATCATGCTCATCAATAAGAAAGCCAACAGAAATGGAAGAGTTTTCATTTATTTAACATACTCCTGGAAATACTATCAAGCAAACTGTGACTGCAAAAATAATAAATGTAAGTATCCAGAGCAATTTGTATGCGTAATATTTCTAGTTACACAAACCTAAAAGCACAGTAAATGAGTTTATTAATCTCCTCTGTACATATTAAGGGGGGAAATATGCTGTACCTCACAGATTTTCTCTCCACAAAATTGTCAATGAGAGTTGCCATTATCAAGCCATGTAATGTGCAAAACCAGCCTCATTTATATATACACATACCCAAACACATTCAGAAAGTTATGGGAAAAGACCACCAGGCCTTTGCCAGTTGTTTGAACCATTTAAATCCAGCAACATCTCCAGACACCCAAAGAATCCAGTAAGCCACAAGGATATTTGCTCTATGGGGAAGCTCTGCACGTCCCCTAGAGCCACCTCTCGCACAGCCCATCGAGCAGCAGGAACACCCATAGTCAGATGAGTGCAGGGGATGTGTGACCTCTCTCCAGCAATAAAACCTTTGCAAAAGTAGTCCACTGGGGCTATAAGCAGCAGTTTTATAACACAGTGCATCTCAGACTGATCTAAAGTCAAAGGGAGCCCTATAATTGATTTTATATTAGCTTTGGATCAGTCCCTTAAGTTACCTCGTGGGCTAGGTTAGCCAGCCGGGAATATGAAAAGGTGTCAGATGCAGACTTTAAAAAGAAGATTTTGGTTTTAGTATAGGTTTTGGATGCAACAGAATCTTTAGACAGAGACCTTATTTAAAAAAAAAACAAACAATTTTCCCACTTCCACTCATTTAAAAGCACAGTTATGATGGTATTACAAACCTTGTACCTGTTCAGTTGTTTGAAGGAGTTAATGCTGTAAATGCTGCAATGCAGTAAATGCTGTAGAGAACCCATCAGGAGGAAAATATATTTACATTTGGGTTTGTTGGTTTTTTTTTAGAAAGACTTATTCCAAAATCCACAAGGGTGATAGGGGTCTAAAACTAAGAGACTTATTTTAAAGTTCATGCTGGTGTGGGCTCTAAGTTCATTCTTTTGCACAGCTGGGAAATGTATACTTACGATCCATGGTTTTCAAAAATCCAGAGAAGCCTAGTTATATTACAAGTGTGTGAAGAAGAGATTTTCTGAATGTTTCTTATCCTCTGAATTAAAGTCTTGATTAAAAATAGATTCATGCTATGTTTATTCATACTCAAGTTTTAAACTGTCTTAATTTGTGTGGAAGTATTCTTGAAGACTGTTATGAGGAAAAATACTTTCCTGTAACATGCCTCTTGCTACAGAATACTGGAAAACCTCCTCTGGCCATTATGTCCACCTCTGAGCTCAGGGGCCACCACCTTCATAGTCTCCTTCCTGCAGGTGGCTTTATCCAAATGACCTTGTCGTCTCAGCTACAACATCTCCGAAGTGTTTCATAAACATCTTGTAATTATCTCAATAATGGGATTTGCTGGCTGTGACAGCTACAAGTTTTTTGTAAATAATCTACCCAGGAGTGTGCCTGCACAGTCCTGATCTTTTCAGCTGCTCAGAGGTAAACACACAGATGGGAAGAAAGAACAGGCTGCTCTAATAATTAGCCTTGAAAATTCTGAGCATGGAAAATACATCAGCAGCATGTAGTGAAAATATAAATCTACGGGCTTTGGAGAAAGTTCAGCTCCTCATGGTGCTTCTGAAAATTGTGTTAAGTATCAGTTTGCACTTCTGAAAACCTGGCTACTCAGTAACTACTTCCTGAACACTTTCTGTAAGATATATATGTCCATCAAACTGACTTTTAAAAATTAGGTGTGCTTTTGACAATTTTACTGTGATGCAATTTTTTTTACACCGTGCAAATACCATAATCTGCTCCCTATGCTAACTGCCCAGTTAATACAGATTTACAATTTTTCTTTCTGCATGTTATACATGGTAACTTTTATTTATGATATGTGTTGTGCAATTGCAAAAACAGCAATAACATTTTCATAAATTACTTTAATTTCACAATTTAAATTCCAAATGCTAAGGGATCTTTAATTCAAAGTAACTGATTACCTCAAAAAATGAAACTACCTGCTAACTTGTATGTAACTTATCACAGTTAACCATTGCCATGTAGGGTTCTACATCCATAACACTCTACAAGAAACGATATATAAAAGCATACATATAAAATAAAAATACAGTTTACCTCTATTATTTATCAAAACACACAAAGAGGTGTGTCAGAAGTGTAATGATCAAATGCTTTATGTCTTGGAAAATTCACAAATATATGTGAAATGGTATACTGTATTTGCATGCAAACTGGAATAAAAATAATTCCTCATTAAACTGAAAGAGGGTAGATTTAGGTTAGATATCAGAAAGAAATTATTCACTGTGAGGGTGGTGAGACACTGGAACAGGTTGCCCTGGGATGTTGTGGCTGTCCTCTCCCTGGCAGCGTTCAAGAGCAGGGCTCTGATCAACCTGGTCTAGTGGGAGGTGTCCCTGCCCACAAAGGGGGGTTGGAACTAGGTGATCTTTAAGGTCCCTTCCAACCCAAAACATTCTATGATTCTGTGACTGGTATCACGGTATAAGGATACTCAGTCTTTGTTCCCTGAAAGACTCTGTAAACATTTGTTTAGGGGCTGCAGTCCTTTCCAAGGGATGCATAACCCTAACTTTGGCTGTTGGTCAAATACACCCTGTTTGCTGTTGCCCAACAATTACTGAGTGTGACATGTCACTGAACAGTTTGGAAACTACATATTGTCCTCTTTCTGTCAGAACTGTTCTTCATAAAACTTCAACAGAAACTTCTCATGTGACCTTTGGTTCCACAAATAAACCTGCTTCTTGAAATCCACAGGCTGGACAGTCTTTCATCTATTTAACATATACTGGAGTGATTGACATTGCCCTTGTTCCTTAATCAAAGTGGTGTGCAGTGTCAAGTCAAATACAGAAGACAATAATAAAGACATGATTAAAAAGAATGAGGTAATGAGCACTAGGGGCAAAAGACCTTGGAAAATTTATTCCTATTTTGTAACCTGATCACAGTCAATGGATATTTGGCATGAAATGAATGTAAAAGCTGAGATGTATTGTTTCCAAACAGCATGTGGTATGTAGATGGTGCTTGATGCTGTAAGGTCTGAAAGAAAAATAATTCAGTAATATTTCAAAACAAAAAATTCCAAAATAATTGTTAACAAAAATGTTGGCATATAGAATTTCATGCTCTTAAAGTATACAGCAATCTAATTATTAGATAGCCAGCCAAGAGCTAATGTGTGGCTGATACCACATCTGTGGAGACCTTAAACTTTCTTTGAAGTGTTTGATATTGGCTTTATTAAATACAGAATTTTGGAGTAGCTGAGTTGTCTGAGTCAGCATGGTAACTTCTGTTTTCCAACTGAATGAAATGTTGTGACCCAGCTGCTAACACATGCACTCTAACATAAAAATAATATAAGTAAAAACTTATTAAAGCTAAAGACAGTTTTTCACTAAAATACATAGGTGTTTTAAAAATTAATGAACGTGTAGTAAAGATTTCACATTCCCACAAAAGAAAGCTAGGAAATGTCACTGGTACATTTGCATGATAGCTTAAACATTCGTCTACTGGAAAAAATGGAAGTAATTTAAGGCTGAGATTTCCTCCTGCAAACAAATTATTTTTTTTTCTCCTTAAGAGACCCTCCCAAATATTTGCTGTTTTCCAGTCCATGGCAACTTTCCATTAGGCACTCGCAGCCTGAAGAAACACTCATTGTAGCATTTACCATATAAATAACTCTTCCCTCCCTCTCTTAAAGTTCACAGTATTGATTTTCTCAATGCAAATGACTCAACATGGGTTTTATTCTTCCAGATTTAAAAAAAAATAAGTTTCTTCATCCCAGTTCCTCAAAAAAATGGCTTGAGGTGAAAAGTAACTACTCTTAATTATTCTTTTCCTAAAAAATATCTTTTATGTTTGACTGATCCATTTCATCTACCTTCTTCCAAGCTAAAATAACAAAATATGTTGCTCAGTAATGGATCACTAAGATGAAAATATAACCCTCATCTAAAACCAGGTGATGCTATATAATTTCCAGAAATCTGTGTGAAAGGCATACAGAAAGACAAGCTGGAGTCCTGTCAGCATTTTGGTTTTGGCATGCTGTCATGAGCTGCCTATAGCAGTGAATGTGAAGGCACTGGAGCTTGTGGAGACTGAATGCGGGTAATTTACTGAAGTCTATTAAGGAGATGGCAGTGCTGAAAGCGTAACATGCTCCCCACATTTCACAGGTTTAGTATTTAGTTTGATGAGGCTCTCAACAATTAGTTATTCTTGTTCCATCTAACTATTTTTTAGAGTTGGATGCTTTTCTAAAAACCTTTTTACCTACATCATAGGCAGGCATGGAACTTACTGTACACAGACACACAACTCTTGAGATTTTCAGAAAACTATTAAAATGTGATTTTTAAGAGACTACTTAGAAAATGTTGCAGTTTAGATATAAGGGAAGCCTCCCTAAAGCAAAATGGTAAGAGTTGATAAAGCCTGCAAGGAAGCAGGGTTTGGTACATGGCTAACCTCAGTAGCTACAGTATTTCCATCACACATTATAGAAACTGTACTTCAATCAGGCCTCATGCTTCAGAATTTGAACTGGAAGCATTTTACTCTTTAATATTAAAAAATACAGTGCAAGTATTTATAATGAATATTTATGAAGAATTAAACTTGAAGACTCAGTGCAAAATAATGTGTGAATTTTTGAAGACAATTAATCAGTGTGCATCTACATGCACCACGTACTGAGGCAATATCTGAAGGAGAAGATTTTTATTCCCAAATCTCTTAATGTTTCTGAATGTCTATCCCAGAACACTGGGACTGTCATAAAGAGTTCAGACAAAACTACTTAGTGATACTAAAACTTTCCTGAAAAGTCTGATTAGAAACAAATCCAATTGAGTATTTCTAATTTGACAAGACATACTTTCACAGAATTGGGCTTTTTTATGCAGTAAGTGAATAGATTTCTATATTTTCCTTCAAAGCTACCAGGTTATTACAGAGTTAGACTGTGGTATATGTTATCTAGTATTCATACTTAATAGCCCAAGAGTTTCCTGCTTATCAATAAATGTCATTCCACATTATTTCCTCCTGCCTTTCATTACAGTAACATTATTTTAGAATTTCTTTCAATTGCTGCACAAGAGTCATGGCTTAAAAGAGTGCAAGAAGTAGATGGGAACTTTTTTGGTTGTTCTTAGTTTGGCTGAAGGTTGTGCAACCAGAGCAGAACTTAATTAGTGATGAAGCTCGGTTTTCCCTTTCACAAGCAGTTGACTTATTATCATTACCAAGGATCTTTAGAGTTCCCCTTCTATTTCAGTACAGTGAAGTTTCTGAGGAATGGTCTACTTCTTCAGATAAACCAGTGTTAATTAAAAATAAAGCTGCCTTGAGGACCAGTATTATTCTAAACTATATAAACTGTTCCTCTACCCCTTCAGCAAGATGTGGGAGGCTGGTAAATAGACAGGAATCCAAAGAAGATGCATCTAATCTTCAAGTAAGTGCAAAACAAAAAAATCAAGAAAAGGAAAACAGCAATTACATGGCAAGCACATGAATCCATCAATGTTATTGAAGTTTCACCCACCTAAGCCATATTGCATCATCTGGAGTGACTTAAGCCTTTGTCTGATGCTGTTATTTAGCATCCTCTTGCAACTACAGAAGAAAACCAACCTGATGCTATGCTCACTTGCACACTTCAGTTAGGATATACTGCTAGTATTAAAGATATTTTCTGTAAGTATTTTCAGTGTTTGATATAATAACCCCATATGATCCATTATTGAGGAGTGATTCTAAAGCCCATTAATTGCATCTGCTTTGTATTAAAAAAAACAACCCACAAAAACCGTCCAAAGGGAGAGAAAGAGAAAATTACAGTGCAGTAGCTACTGACCAAACGTAGTTTTTGTTGTCAGGATTTTAATGTATACAGATTCAGCCTCATGCCATAGTCCCTGTGCAGATTTTTGGGATTTTATTCCTAATGTTTTGAGTTTCACACTTTTGAGAAGTATTCTTGTATATCAGAACAATCCACTAACTTTGCTGTATCAGCATACTTATTTGCTGGCCTGACTGAATCAGAACAATGAGTAAGAGAGGAGGTTCCCTGCTTTCCAAACACCCGTATTGCCATTCTCTATCACCTGTGTATACTTGCACAATCATATTGTACGATCAAAAATTACCTAAGAGGAATTTGTCCTGAACCATCATTGAGTATTTTGGAATAACACTAAATATATATATTAATACATCAAGGCATGACATATTACAAATCTCTTCATAAAGTCAGTCATTTTACTATACAAGGTAAGAACCTGAGTATCCTACCTTGTTCCTTTTGCAAATAATATCCTTAATGGAAAAGGACATTGCCTCTACTAAAGAAAAAAAAAAATGCTAGTTTTAATATGACATGGATTTTCTCATTCTCTAGAAAAATATTTTTATAATTAAATAATTCTCTTTCTGTTTAGTCTCTGCAAGAATTTGTTGCAATCCATCTCTAATTTTAAAATGTGTTACAGCAGTTTGTTGTGGTGTGCATGTACTGTAAGAAAATATATGCACTTAGCATAAAAAGAAGTTAACAACCTATATTCAGAGTGGGTGCTTGGTGAACAGCAGGAAAAGATAAATTAATTTAGATTTGCTATAAATACATGTACTTATACATTTATATTTATAAAATATTTTATCTATGTTTACATAAGTTAAACAGAGAAGTTCAGAATTAAAATAAAACTTGGCACACCTATAAAAAATAGGTCTTGGAAGTCAGGCTTCTGCATTGTTACGTTGATTTTGCTTAACTTCCACCAGTCCCCAGTAACAGTGATAAGAGGAGGCCAGGTCCTTATAGAAAAAAAGATTCTGTAAACTGCCTAAGTGCAAGAAGAGAAGGGATCTCTCCTTCTTTGGGGGAACACCAAACTTAAATGGACATTTATATAAAATCTTGCAATCTTTCCAGTGTCACTGAGGTGCAGTGCCCTGAGTTCACACTCTACCAGCTAACATTGAAAATTTCAATTGACTTCAATGTTATATTCGTTCTCCTTTCGCCACTTCTGTTGAGATCCCACTGAGTGGAGGATTTGACACCGAGTAACAGTGACAATTTACACATCTTACGGTGACAGTCTGCGCTGTCAGTCAGACTATTGCATTTCTGAAGGATGAAGGAAATGTACCTTCTCTGAGCAATGCACTGGCCAATTCAGCTGAGCTGCTCACACATTTACTCATCTCCTCCTTCTGATGCAGAAGCCATTTGCTGCAGGCACACAGACCTCCCTGACAGAGGCTTGTGCTGGACTCAGGGAGCGAAGCTGCTTCATATCTGTCTTGAAAAAACCAGGCTGCCACCCGCTTTTAGTGCTTGAGGATCACTTCTCTTGGAGTTACACCTATGCAACACGGATAAAAAGTTTTGCTGTTGTGGACGTCCCCTCCAAATGCCATTTTGCTTCTAGGATTGTTAAAACTGAGTGCCTGGCTTTCAAGGGTGCACAACAACCAGAAGTTGTTCAAAGGCAACCACCTGCAGTTAGGTAAAAAACAAATAAATTAGGCCACAGGCTTAGATCTCCAATAGCAGCCTTAGGCACTTGTTGCTGGAAAGCTGTTGGGGTGCTGAGTGCAACAACAGCCTTTGACCAACCTGTCCACATACACTTAAGGATGTTTTTTATCACCAAGTCTGCTAGATCATCAATTCGCTGATTGTATTTTGGTCACTGAGATTAAAGGACAGAATAGGGTTTTTTTTTGTATTTGGAAGAAAGCATAGAATCCTGAAACTAACGCTTCACACGCAAACAGCTCCTCCACTCAAGGTGTATGACAGCAAACAAACAATATTTTAAAGAATCTATTCCTGAAAACAGAGGTATTCAAAACCCATTTAAGAATAACACACACTCATTAAACACTGTCTTTAGGAGACGTAAGCTAAATTTTGTGCATCATAGCTACTGCTAAAATAAACAGGAAAAAGTAAGTCCTGAAAAATTAGTTAGCCAATACCATGGCAGATTCTTTGGCTTATTCTGTTTGTGAACGTACTGTGAAAACATTTTAATAATCCAAGATTATCCAGTTTCTTCAGGAGTTACATTTAAAATTATGACTTTCACATTTATTTTATAACAGTAATGCACCAATGATTTATAATTTCAATAGTAAAATCCTCTAAGGGCTGAAATTTAGCATATGAGAAAAAATATCTTTTTTCCCCCTCTGTTGTTTTCAAGGTTATTGCTTTTGGCTAGGTGTGCATATTTAAAATCTCATATACCTGTTTGAACAAAATGTTGACATAATATTTAAGGGATGAAACTTTACACACGATTAGCTCTTGCTGTTATTTATTTCTGCCTCAACATTCAGTTATGATTCCTCTCTATAGATCTTTTCTCCCATTTTTCACTTTTCCATCCAATCACATGAAGGTGGAAAAACTGGTTTCCCACATTGTCTTCCCTATATGGCTGCTGTAAATGAATCACCCCCTTGGCTGACAGCTGGGATTTCACAGGGATGAAAGTGAGTCGGCAGGGAGAGGTGTAACTACTTTCCTTCCTCCCATATACCTGGCAGGTGTCCCCAGCTGTCCTCCTCCCAGGACTCTCCCACATCCTCTCCTGCTCCTCCGCTTGAGAGTCAGGGGGCTTTGGAGAAGCAACAAACGGAGAGGGATAAGGGAGAGATGGGACCTGCTGCACCAGTGGGAAGAACTGGGGGTGATGGGGAGGAAAGAAATGGGAGGACAAGGTGGAGAAGCATCTGAGAACAGGACTTTCTGCTTTGAACATGCATGGAAATACTGTGATCTGGACAGATGTGGTTGCCACCTCTGTAACCTGGACTCTCTGCAGAGAGCAGGGAAGTCCTTTTCGGGTAGGAAAGACCCAAGACCCATCTCCTCAACTACAGCTCCCTGCAGGCTGCCCTCATAGACATCTGCCCATCTTTGAGCTGGCTCAGTTCTACCTTAAGTTGTCAAGGTGCAGCAGAACCAGGCTCCCCTCCGTGGGGTAAACCTCTAGGTACTACACTGAACTGAGAGAAGAAACAGTAAAAGACCAGGAAAATAGCTGGACATATGCTGAAAAGCAACCAACAGGCCACAGATGATAGCAAGTTTTTAGGTCATGCCCTTCCTTACTGCACAACTTGCAATTCACAAAGCCTTGGAAAAGCAGCTCTCCATCACTGCCCATTCCCGGTGACTTACCAGGAACTGAAGTGTACTTAAAAACTTCTACTGGTTAGATATGTTGAGGTTTTCTAAATCTAAATAACAATTTACCTTTTACTTGCAATGAAAAAACTGGTAAACTGGTTTGGTTGACGACAGCCAGTCTAACTTGCCCTTAATGAAATGGGAAACCTGAGCATTGCCTAAAAAAAAAAAAGGAATCAACTAATCTCTGCCAGTCCCAAGAAAAGTGCTTCCTAAACAAAGATAAAACTGAATTAATTGTATATTTTATTTTTGTGTACTTGTTTTCTCTATAAATCAGTTTTTCTCTTGCAGCATGAGTGGCAGACTGCAGCTGGGTCAGCACTGGCTACATTACTGCCCAGGCCATTCAGAAACTGGTGGAATGGTCAGCAACAGCTGTCTCCTTTAATTACTGGCTTGAGATGGCACATCATGCTTTCTGTTTCCATTTTGCTGGGCATGCAAACCTACCTTACAACTCAAAGGTGGAAGAGGTGCAGAGTCAACAACAAACCATATTGGCATCAAATGACACCATGTTTATTCCATATTTAAAATATTCCACCAAAAGGTAAAGTATCCCACAAACCATAGCAGCAGGAGTACCTGAGAGATGGCTAGCAATAGTAGCTTCTATTGAGGGGGACTGTCTTAATGAACAGAAATTATAATAATATGCTGTCAGTATGGTTTCACTAGAGATACTATGCCAGCAGTTGATGGCAACCTCAGGTTCTCCTAGATTGTACATTTGCAGCAAGAACCTGGTACTTCATATCTTTGTAAAACAGGTCAGACTTCTGAAAACAGTCACAGAATTCCACTTATTCCTTATTCCACTATGACTCCTGTCTTGTTTTGTTTGTATAAATTTTTATATGTTAAATTTTCAGCTATAATTCATAAAGTTAGCCATGGAGAATGGACTTTTTAGGTCATCAATGACATACTGAGTTTCTGGAGCACAACAGAATAATAGAGCAGCTCAAGACATTTTCCAAGTACAAGAAATTGCATGTAGTAAAGTTGCTATACTGTTTTTAGTAGAATTTGACACAAAATAGTCCCTAAATCAGTCACATTAAAAAAAATATAAAATAATAATAAAATTAAAAATGGGAAGCCATGCTTAAAACAGTAGTTAGAACGAGTCAAGTTATTAATCATATTATGTTAGTATTTGCCACATCAACAACTTCAAGGCTAAACCTGTTGCAAATAAACAAACTAGTTAGATGATGGATGCCAACCATTTACTGAATATTATTGAATTAGTTTTTAAAATAAAAAGGGTTTCTGAAATTTAGAAGTAGAGAATCAGATAGAAAAAAAAATAGTTCGTTTGGTAGTTGATACATACCATTATCCATCTGCCTGTTTGGGCCTTCTAACTGAAATAATGCTGCCTGTGAGGGCTCTGCCAACCACATTTGCAATTTTCTTTCCATTTTAAATAGCAGGCAATTTTAAATCCTACTTACGTTACTCATATGATTTTCTATAACTGAAAATCCTTCTGTTAACTGTTTTCCACTGACGGAGAAAATATTGTTTTATATGCAATCTGTTCCTTGCCTTCCAGATTTAGAATTTAAGCTCATCTCAGCAATCAGCTCACTATTTTCTTTGAATCACAGAATCATTGAATCATCAAGGTTGGAATTGACCTTCAGGATCACCAAATCCAGGTCACATTAAACAAAATGGACGTGGCCTATACCAAATGCTTCCAAAGACATGACCTGTAAGTCAGTAACTTTATGTAACTGGTGAGGCAGCATATTGTTCCTATTTATATCTAAGCAGATCACCTAAGCATTAAAAAGCATTAAAAATAAAAGCTGAGAAAAAACAGAAGCCATTAACATCCACTGAGCTAAACTTTATCACTGTTATTGTTTCCTTACTTGCAGAAGAAGTAATAGCTCAATTTTTACTTTAATTTTCATATTATGAATTTATTTACTTTCTTTCCAATAATTTTGTGGACTACCATGTAATGTCTTATTGCCTATAGGTTGAGAAATTGTTGGTAGGGTTGTCTGCCTCAGAGCAGAAATGAAGTAGGAAAGATCCATCTACATGTGAAGCAATGGTTGCTGATTTCTGCCCCTGAAGACCTTACTTCTTATTTTAAGTTAAAAAAGGTTACTTATGTGAATAAAACAAAGTAATCTGATTTTTTTTATTACCCCTACTACTACTTTGCCCACCCAGACAGCTAGGAAACAGGTATACTCATGGGGAAAGTTTTATTATTCTAAAAGTTTCATCTAATAAACACTTAATAAATTTTTTGTCTAATCTAGCTGCCACTGAGAGAGGAATCTTTTGCAAATCTTCTTAGCAGAAAAGGGTATGTTTCTTTAAAATCTTTTCATTTTGTTAAATTAAAAAGAAAATGCTGAGCTACAAAAAAGGCCCAAGTTTCATACAACTCACACAAGTTCCATCTGTTTTTTCTATTTATAATTAAGACAACACTGGTTATCTAGATGGATTGCAATTTTACTTTGTCACTAAAGAAGATGCAATATACAGTAAAAAAAAACAAACCAATAAGTAAACCACAGAATTTTAAAGCCACTTTATTACTCTTCACAGAAGATAAGAATTAGTTCAGGTCCTTAATTTAAGGCTGCAGGAGCTTAAAGTTCACAAATTATAGCTGCTGTGACCATGCTTAAAAGAAGCTATGCAACAAAAAAATGAGCAGCTGGTGCAGTCAATACAGCCTTGAGCTCTAAATTTTAAATGTCTTCACTAAAACTAAAAGAAACCAGGAAAAATAGTGCAAATACAGGCAAAGCTGTTACCTCCAATATCCCCCATGCTCTCCAGGAAGAGGTTGAGGGACCTGTAATTCTTTCAGCCTGCTCCATGCAGGGCAATCGGAGGGAAAGGCTAGGGGCAGGTGGTACAAAACCAGGTTGAAAATTAACTGCTGGATTTATTAAGCTGGCAATGCACCAACTGTGAGTCACCACAGTGACTTTGTTCATGTTAGTAATTGTGGTGGTTTCATTTCTCTATTTATTAAATCAAAGTGCAGCTCAGCTTGCAGCCAGAAGAGAAATCCATGTTATTACCAAGGTGATAGGAAGTGCTGAGAGAGTATGCTCTCCCTCATCCTACACACCTGATGCTGTATATTCCAAATTCAGATTAAAAAAAGTAAAAAATATTCTAATAGCCATTATAGACTGGCAAAGAGTAAATTAACATCCCATGAATTAAAATATGGTGCATTAAAAAGAAAACCAAAACCAAAAAAACAACAACTCTGGCCATTGGATTGTTTTAATCCAGAGAAAAAGCATCCACCCCTCTTGCTAAATTTAAGAAAATCAGAACAGACTTTTACACAGACAGTGAACTTCAGCCATCATTTAAATATTTCAACTTCTAAACACCCTGGGAACATAAATTGTATTGGTAATATGCAATTTTATTAGTGAATATAAACAACAATTTTGTCTGTACATCTTTAACAAAAATAGATTAATTCTAATGAGAAAACACATTTGTTCCCTTTTCTTGTAGGCACATTTAAATTATATCCAAGCTAAAGGCACAGCTTTGATTTTGAATTCCTTAATGACATCTCATTAACAATGAAGCTGAATGAAGAACTTGTCATAAATAAATGTAAAGGACACTGATTTTGGAAAAGATGTTAGTGCATTAGTTGCACAGCTCCTGTTAAGCACAGAATTAGAGGAAAGTAGTTTATAAAAATACCAAACATTGTATGCTTACAGTAATTTTGAAATATTGCAACCTATTCTGGTTTTCCACTGAATTGACTGCAACATAAGTACAATTTTTCTACAGAAACAAATATGATTTAACTATTCTTACTGCCACTTAAAAATGTTTTAACAAAACTATTACCTTAGAAAAATGGCTTCAGCTGGCAGTCCTACAGTTAGTGTTGGTAGAATCAACTGTAAGAAACATTCTCAAAAAAGTATCTGTTATTTTGGCAAAGTGATACTGGAAGGCTGTAGAGTGGTGTTCTGGAAATAGATATCCCAACCAAGATTAACGATGATGAAGCTTATTTTGAATTAATGAATATGTGTGTTGACTTTGAACTTCAATTCACTAGATTAATGACTCCACATTAACATACCAACAAGTCAGCAATCTGTCATCTCAGTCTCAGGTCACTGGCTACCTCCTGAAAACTGTTGCCCCCTCTACCCTTCATGAACAACTCTTGAACTTATCATGTTGTTAAATAAAAAATATTCCAGGAGCCAAAACTCAGAACTTTTCATATATCAAGTTCTAAGTGTATGGATGACACAAGTGAAAAGAATAAAGTTTAAAACACTATCACCACAAACTTGGTGAGCACGACAGTCATTAATGAACACAACCAGCACGAGCAGGGGATGAGGCAAACTGCTGCACAGTTTTGAAAATGGTTTTTCTTTGCACAGAACCTCTACTGTACTTCTAGTGATTTTTGCTAGTGTTTAAGTTTGTTGCATTCTTCTGCTTCGCATTAACTTTTTGATAAATACCATAGAATCTTAGAATGGTTAAGGTTGGAAGGGACCTTAAAGATCACCAGGTTCCATCCTCTCTGCTATAAGCAGGGACACCTCACATTAGACCAGGCTGCACAAAGCCTCATCCAACTTGGCCTTGAACACCTCCAGGGAGGGGGCTTCTACAACCTCCCTGGAAAACCTCTTCCAGCACCTTACTACCCTCATGGTGAAGAATCTCTTCCTGATGTCTAACCTAAACCTACCCTCCTTCAGTTTAAAACCATTACCTTTGTCCTATCACTATCTTCTCTGGTGAAAAGCCCCTCCCCAGCTTTCCTGTAGCCCCTTCAAGTACTGGAAGGCTGCTATAAGGTCTCTCTGAAGCCTTCTCTTCTCTAGGCTAAACAGCCCCAACTCTCTCAGCCTGTCTTCATAGCAGAGGTGCTCCAGGCCTTTGATCGTCTTGGTGGCCCTTCTCTGGACCCTCTCCAACAGCTCCATGTCTTTCCTGTGCTGAGGGCACCAGAACTGTACACAGTATTCCAGGTGGGGTTTCACCAGAGCAGAGTAGAGGGGCAGAATCACCTCCCTGGCCCTGCTGGCCACACTTCTTTTGATCCAGCCCAGGATGCAGTTGCTCTCTGGGCTCCAGCACACACTGGCACCTCATGTCGAGCTTCTCATCTATTGTTACCCCTAGGTCCTTCTCCTCAGGGCTGCTCTTCAGCCATTCTCCTCTCAGTCTTTGTTGTGCTGAAGACAGGATGATGGTACAGGAAACAGCACTAAGGAGCTACTCAGTGTCAGATGGCCAGATATCATCTATTCCAGGCTACTAAAAGCAAGTGCTTGCCCAATTTTAATTTCCCATGTAATATATATAATAAACAAAAAAAATATTTACTTTTCCCCAATAAAGCTATTTTCTTAAAATGTGTTTATCGCTGATGATAATGACAGAACAAAAACCCCCAACATTTAAAAAAGGAGGTATTTGGCCATCACTAAGTGTTATTAGATGCTAATTTGCCTTTTGGTAACTGTTTTCTCTCAGTTTGATGTGTTCATTCTCTATGAGACTATCAAAGAAAAGGTAAAAGGTGTGTTGTGTGCTTTTCCTGAAACCAGTTTCACTTCCTTCCACCAGAAGTAAGCTTAGCAGGTTGGATGGGGTTTTGAGAAACCTGTTCTAGTGGGAGGTGTTCCTGCCCATGCAGAGGGGTGGAACTAGATGGCTTTTAAGGCCTCTCCCAAACCAAACCATTCTATGAATCTACAGTATTTATACTCTGGAGTTTTTTTTCCCAAGTGTACAAAGCTGTACAAAGCACACACTATGATCTAGAAAATAAATATATACGCAAATTAAATAAAAGTAGCAAGTCTCAGAGCTCTACCATTATTATGTATGGCATTTACCCCAGTAAACAATGTTTCCATTAACTCTCTTTTTTTAAACAAAGGTTATTTTTTCTTCTTAAAAAGTAAAAAGAGAGAACTATTTTAAAATTAATTTTAACACCATACCCATCCTATTACAAAAAAAAACCCCTTAAAAACGACCAAATCCTAATACACTTCAAAGTTAAAAATTTAGATGAGAGTGAGAAACCAGATGGATACAACCAAAGACGTGACTGAGACTTCTATTTTTGGAGTACTGATATTAGGATTTCTGTTAACACTAACAATAATTCTTGACGAGTTTTATGGAAAGAAATGTTAGCATAGAAATAAGAGCTTGGTCTTTTGCATTACAGGCAATCATTTTCCTTTGAGAGCATGACCACAGTGGGATAATTAGTCTGACATTTAAGCATCTCAATCGTTTTAAATTGTTTATGCTCTTTAAGCAAAACAGCTGATGATGAACTTCAATATTTTTTATCTGTCTAGAGAGTCCTAGTTTTCCAATACACAAAAAATTATCCAGAACAGATGAAACTATGCTTAATTTTAACAAAATCTAATAATAATAAAAAAAGTACTAGTAGATCTTTTCCTTAGAACAAGCAAGTCTTCATTGCTTCAAGTCTATCTTCAAGTAAATCTTGTATTGGCTGGTAGGGAAAACAATGTCATTGAACACTGAATGAAAAGTAGTTTATTAAAGCTACTTTAATTTAAATAAGTCTCCTCAGCTTAATTTATGTGGCATGCATTTTTTTTGACACAAGTTATGGAAGGCCAAGTGTAAAGTAAAGATGTCAAAAACTGAGAAATACATTGTTTAAGGAAAAATGGAGGGGGAAAAAGTTATTTTTGGTATCTTACTGAGAGGGTCATGTTATCCTTCCATGTAAAGACACACCAAATACCAACCGGCTGTTTAAGATCCCTTCTAGGTAAACAGACACAGATCCTCTCTAAGAGGACTCCTGCCTTGTTGTTACCACAGCAAGCAGCATTTCCCCCATGCCCTGCTCCACCAAGTGTGCAGTGGCAGGAGGAGCTTTCCTGCTCCACCTCCTCCTCCTGTGGGAAGACTATGGACAACAGACATGGCCCTCCTCCTTGGAGAGACTGGGAAAAGAGACAGAGAGGAAGTGCTGCATCCCAGGAAGAAAATAGAATTGACTTGTAAGGACTAACAACTAACAGAAAAGATGCTCCACATTCCTTGTCCCATTTTTGGTTCCCACAACTCTCCATCACTTGTTAGCTACATGGGCACCCCATAAAGCTAGGAAAACAGAAAGGAGGTTGCCTAATAAATGCAGTGTCTTCTTCAGCCCTATCCAGCTGGTCTATGAAAGCCACAGGTACTTGCAGGTATTTCTGAAAGAAGCTCTCAGAAACCCTCTAGGATCTGTCAAGCATCTGGCAGGGAGGCAGGTGTTTTAACCTGACCTGCAGCAGCTGAGCAGCGAACTCATTTGGAGTCAGAACAGCTGGCATTACCTTGGAGCCAAATTCCTAGTTCTTGAGAGGAGACATTCAATGTTTTATTTTTATGTTGGCAACTCAGAAGTCAGCCATGTTCTGCTTAAACTATCCTAAATCCAGATTTTGAATAGATAGAAAGCAACAAGGGCTTCCACTGCTGATATGCACGATATGAAATTAATAGGGCTTTTTTAATCTCTGACTTCTATTATTTCCACATAGCCCGAGGCTAGATTACTGCTGTCATAAGAGACCTTGAATACAGTTAAAAACTTCTCTTAAAATTAATGTAATGTCAACATAAAAAAAATGTTGCCTTCTAATATTATTTTCTTTTCATTCAGAATCTGTCATGTAATAGGGAGGACATGCAGACATTTTGCTAACTTTTATCCAATAATATAGAACAGTTGTCACCATTCAGATAACGTCACTCACCTCTTCCCAGATCAGACTAAACCTAACATTAATGTCAAAAAATAACACAATCAGTGTTATGCCTCGGTATATAAAAGTAATTTCAGTGCTCGTTTTTGAGAACTTCCTTCCCCGATTCTTCTTTACTTCCTTCTGCCCCCTCCTCCTCTGCAACCATTCCACAATGTATCCTTTGGCAGAAAAGAGGGATGCATGTCTAGAGGAGCAGACTGCATCATGGAAAACACTGAGCCTAAAATAGGTAGAAAGATCACAGTCACCAGGAGCTCCTGTTGAGAAGCTGGCATAAGAAAAAAGTCCCACACACATCTTGGTGAGTGGGTGTTGCTAGTACTCCCTACTCTGATCTGAGGACTATGTTTTGAAACGTGACTGAAAAGCTAGGAAGAGTGCAGAATAAAACCCAGAAAACCTGTGTGAACTCTGGGGAATATGTCCTGTGGTGAGAATCTTAATGAGCTTGGTCTATTTATTTATTTATGACAAGATCTAATGGTGACTTAATTACAATACACAGGACTTACCAAAGCAAAAAAACCCAACAGATATTAAAGAGTTTTTTGATGTGTTGGAGGAAGTAAGTAAAGGACAAAAAAAACCCAAACAAAACCCACAAAAACAACAAAAGAACCCTTCCATCAGCCAGAAAGAAAGGCTGGATAGATTCAGTCCAGAATAATGGAGTGCATTTTAACTGGGGACAAACCACTAAGACAAACCAGAGAGTGCTTATTAGCTCCCAATATCTCCACATATAGACTGGATGCAATTCAGGGAGACCCATGTCAGCAAAAAACAATGTATACTTTAATCAAACATCCATTACTTGGCTCTATATAGGGCTATCTATGTGACATGTAATGTCAAGGAAAACACCAGAGTGCAAGTGGTCAGTGTGCACAAAGGGTGCCTTTAGCTCTGGCTTTCTCAAGAAGAAACAGCCGCTAATAATCTTCTATCAAAAAGAGGGAAAAACTCTTAAAAATTGATTCAGAGTAAGAAGCAATATTTAAATGTTCTAAATTGATTAAAATCACCTTTCTTGACTAATGTGACCCTTTATAAACATACCACTACAGTCCAGTCTGGCCTCAAAGGAGTGGTTCAGCATCAAAGTCTTAGACATCCCAGTCCAGCTGAAGGTGGGCTTATAAACACTGACAATGCAGTTAGAAATGGTTCTTGCTCTTGGATTTTTGACCAGGCACTTATCTTGCAAGTCTGAAGACAATTCCTCAGCCTACCCAAATTAAGAGCTACAATACTGAAAAGTGTCTTAATTCACTAAGGCAATTTCAGAAAAATATTGCAGAAAATATCAGTATTTTATAAAAATTAGGAAGCACCCACAGTAAACCTCTCCCTTAATAACACTCACTTATTACTAGTCATGCATTTTAAATAGATACAACATTACTGACTCAAATGCAATAAATAATAAGACTGAGAAATGGAATTTTGAAAAGTCCTTTGTCTCCTCAAAGAATGGTCAGCATCATAGCATCACCCCATCAGCTACATTGGTGAAAACACTGAAGCCAGAGATACTGCCTTTTGGCATGGACAGTTTCTTGAGCCTGTGCTTCTAACTTTGGTAATACACAGATTTAAACACCACCTTGGGAAGACCTCCTCATGCTGGTAAAATACAGTTGAATTGTGCATTGCCCTTCACGCAGATACAATGAACATCTGGGATTTGCTAGGGTTAATGAGCATGTGACACAGCAAGGTGGATTCACTCACACATCCCTTAATTAACACATTCATAAATATTCATAGGTCAACCAGATCTCTAATTATTCACAGAGATTTAGAAAAGCCTAATCTTCTATTAAAACTTTAGCCTTTTATCTTTTTATCTACTAGAGGTTTTTTGACCAAATGTTAAAGCTGTCACTTGAAAAAACCCCGTGAATTAGGGAGTGCTCATTAGAAGTTCAAAAATTCATTTCAGAGAGAAGCTAATTTAATATAAACAGCATGGTACAACAAGCTGAACAAAGAACACTAAAAACATGTACTATGTTGCCTTATTTCAGGTGTAATGCCATTTCATATTGGTATTCTTCACACTACAGTAAAGCCTGAGGCAAAAACTGGAAGAGGACTTACTATTTGATTGTACATGAACACGTGTTATGAGTTTGCATACGTATCAGTACACGACAAGTCTGTCCCTGTACTGCATACAGATGAATCAATTGCCAGCCCTCCCATTTTCCTCTTCCACAGTGGTTTGACCATGACATTTGTCTACTCTGCAAGCAATCTCAAGCCATGATGGGACCTGCCTGACCTGTTCCAGTATGCCAGAAAAGCTCAGACCAGACTTTGTCAGAGGTGCTACTACAGCATCCTGTCCTCTATCAAGATGTTTTTACTACACCTATATTTTGCAATGCAGCCCTGCAGATGGAGGGGACTTCTGACTAAAAATATGTTGATAACACATCAATGTTTTGGCTGCTGCTGAACAGTGCTTGCACTGTGTCAAGGCCTTCTCTGTTTCCCACTCTGCCACACCAGCAAGTGGGCTGGAGATGAGCAGGAGCCTGAGAGAGGACACTACTGAGCAGAAAAGGTACTTCAAAAATCTTACAAAGACCACAGGGGACACACTTCCAGTCAGCTGAAAGTTTACAGGAGAATGACTCCAAAGTCTCTTTTGGTGACAGAAGACATGAACACAATCCAATACTGAATTGTTTCTTTGCCTTGCCAAAGGCTCCATACTGGAAAACCAATGCAAAATAATACAAGACTGGTGAAAACAGTTTAATATTTTGCCAACTAAAACATTTGGCAAAATATAACTTGGTATCTCTGTTCATACAACTTATTGGGGAGATAATTCACTGTAATGCTCTAATCAGAAACTAATAGCTTGTATTTCTTCCTTGTTTTAATTTTAATTATAGGGACACTGAGAAGAAATTACCAACTTTTATAGTACTGGTATAACAACTAAAGAAGTACACATTAAAATCCTCATCAGCACATCTGTACCTAACATACTACTTGTTGGTGTTTTGCATCTTCTAATTCCTTTCATTGAAAAGACAGTATTTCCTATGATCCTTTTTCTTTTATTCCCTATTCACATGCATTTTTCCATCATATCCTGCTCCCATTCTCACTCCTGTTATTTCCCCTTTTCCTCAATTCTCTCTCTTTAATTACCTCAACACTATACAAGAAATATATTTTTCGTTTACAAGCATTTTATCACGAAAACTGCATCCTACTAAAATAAAATCAGCTTCCTGCATATAAACCCTGGTTCAAAGACATCAGGAATACACTCATGTAACAATGCCAGAGAAACACAAAGCAATGGAGAGCAACTACAGCTCCAGGTATCTAATATGTGGCAACTATTCCTTTGCAAAGAAGTGTAATCTCACAGCGCCTATACTGAAGAACATGATCACTGATATTATACACAGTTTTATGGATAGAAATGTCAATTAGATTTTGATACAGTTCAAATTCAGTTTGAGTAGTTTTGAAGTTCATTGAAATATGGTAAATACAATTATAAATCCAGCAACAACATCCATTCTGACACTGCTAAGAATATAATCTCCAAAGCAACAAATACAAATGACACTTTCTGTATTGGTCATGGCTCGTTCCCTCATTGCAAACTGGCCATGTTCCCATTACACAGCATTTGCTGCTTTGGTTTTAAAACACAATTGTTCTTTTTTGATGTTTCTTCAGTTTGTAATAGCTTAGTTAATGTGAAGGCTGAGCAAATAAAATAAATCTCACCCATTCTGGTTACTGATGAAGTCCTAGCAGGGAACTATCAGCAGAATTGTAACAAAGTCTTGTTTCATATGGAATTAGTTGGTTCACTTAATTAAAGAATTAGAAAAAAAAATAGAATCCTGATTGATAAGTATTGTACAAGATTCACATTTAAGCAAAAGCAGAAGTAAAGAAGGATAAAGTCATACGATCATGAACAAAGGAAGTTAAGCAAATATGATAACACTTTAAATAACGGCAGGATTTCATATTGTGAATTAATTATTACATCAGGAAAATACAATGGCAAGTCATAAATCTTTTTGCAGTTTTGTTGAAGGTTTTTGAAATCCCTTAATAGATATCAAAATTACAAAAAAAAAAAAGATAATACATTACCGATTGTAAATATAAGTTGTCTCAGTATAATGTGAACATTTTCAGAAATGCTTATAAATAGTCATCTTTTTGCAAGAGCACTATTTCTAGGAATATCAACTAGCCAGTACTGGGATTCTGGAAATATTTTGAGGAACCCCCTGCAAAACCAGGAGTTTCAGGATAAAAGTTCCTGGCTTTTGCTTTATGCTTTTTGCTCAGTAGAAAGTTCTGTTCCTTATACAAACAAATACACACTGACTTTCTACTAGACTGTTTCTAGACTCAATTGTGTTTTTTTTTCCTTGCCATTTCTCTCACTAATGAAAGTTCAGAACTAAAGAGGAACTTAAAAGCATCACATAAATGTCTTCATGCCTTTTTAAGGGAACAAAAGCATTTGTGAGTGAATTACTAAAAAAAAATAAATTGTAATAGTTCACTACAGAAGAGCTCTTAACATCAGAATTCAGTACAGTTGTCAACATTTTCCCAAGAATGACTCAGGGGAGAGAGAGATAAAAGTTGACTCAGAGAAGTGGGATGAACAGAAGATCTATATAAAAACATCATCTAGCCATGCTTTTTCAAAGAGAGCCAATTAGAACAGCTACACTTAAAAAATGTTTTGCTTTTAGCTTTTGATATAATGGACATCTGTATTGTGTATCTGAAAAAAAAATCAATAAATACAGATGAACAGAAACAAAAATATCAGGAATTTTTGCCAGTACTGTCCACGTAGAGCTTTTAAACATTATGTGACAACATCAAGTGACTTTGGAAAGTATAATTTTGTAGCAATTATCAGTGATGGTGTTCTTGACTGAAAAGAAACCAACTAGCCACGTGACATTTTCTTAAATTTCAGATACCTCAACAGTAGAGTGAAGCACAAGCATCACTTCTGTACAGATCAAAAAAGCAGCTGTGAGCTCTGTTTTGCTCTAGCACAGCATATTGCCTTCTGTCATTCAGCTATGCACATTTTTTTTTCCCCCATGGGATTTATATTCAAGTTTTTAATGATATATTTTTAAAGGAGGCTATCCGAATCAATAGCCACCTGTTTTTTGTAGTTTTCAGTCTTTCCATAATTGTTTCTGATCCACTCTAAAGAACACTGTACCTACTATTTAACTGTTACATATATCAAACATCATCAGGACTGTGAATGATGATCCATTAAGAACTTTTTATTTGTTTCAACTGCATGGGGAGAAATCACCCAGGTACGTCTCTAGTAAGGCAAGCAAAAATCCAGTGACTTCTTCTAAATATGCAGTTAGTGCTTTTTAAAAATAAATCAAATTTCCTTATACATTGTTTGCACTGTGGAATATCAGAATCATTGCTATACACCCCACTTGTATGGGTTTTATGATAAAACATTAAATAAGTGCTCTAATACCAGAAATGCTGAACACTTTCTTAACTGCCTGCTGTGTGAAAAATGTTTGTTAAAGTTACAAATCAATCAGCACAGTTCCTATGTAATCACTGCTGCAATTGCAATCATAAGTATAATTGCTGATTCTTTTTTTGAAGTGCTGGGGGAATATCTTTTTTGATAAAATGTAAGACCAGTTTTTGGATTTCCATTTACACAAGCCAAGGGGAAAAGCTGTGGGCAGAGTTCTGGAAAGCTGACTCTCAGTTTTACACTTTGATGGACACCTATAGCAAATTGTAGCCCCCATAAGATACAGTCACTAGAACAGTTTGTCTCGAAAGCTGTGGTACATTTCCTGTTCATTTTTTCCCTGAATTGTAAGAACAGAGCATTTCAGTGAACAAGGCCCTTAATGTCTCTCTATTAGGGCAGGAGATATGAGTAGCAATCATGATAATTAAATGTAATCACATTAAAAATAATTAGCACTCTAGCTATCAATTGCTATGCATGGCACAGCAATTAAAAACGGACCAAATCTCAGTATAATTTTTATTACTCTGTCCTTAATTCAAAACAGTAAATTGTAGATTATTTTCTTTTCATGTGTGCTGTACTCTAATTTTAATGGGCGCTATTGTCAGCTGAGTAGAATAAGTACTACCAGAGGTGACATAATTTAAAAAACATTACAATTTGGATTTTTTCCCAACAGATTCAAGTAACTTATGTTAATATGTATATTTAAGAGACCATGAAGAAAAGATGTGTGCCATCTCACTTTATGGCTTAACAGATCTCTCATTAAATATATTTAATCACAATTAAAATGGATGACAGGATCAAATTGAATAAACAAACTTTTGATTAGACTTTATTACTGGTTGACTAAGGCATTAAAAATACTTCAGTATGACAGTATCTCACAAGAATTCTGTTGGACTGTTTGTACAGACATAATAGCAAACCACACTTTAGCATTTACAGAACCTTGCTGTTTGGAACAAACCCAACCCAAGGTAACATTATCTTTCTGGATTTATGAAACTGCACTGTCTGCTGGTACAGAACATGAGATCTTCACAACAGAAAATCTGATAAAATGAGCATGGCTTAATGAGTGCAGAGCTGGGTCTGAAGAGAGACCTCTTAGACATCAGGCAGAAGTGCACTCTGAATCTACCTCAGTGGCAGACCGTGAAAGACATGTCATGGAAAGACATGTCTCCTCCCATTTTTTTAGTAGATCTCTCTTTTCTTACATAAAATCTTAGGATATTGGAAGTGACTAGACTCTGAAAAGAGTCTAATCTTTTGTTTTCCTTACCAATCAACTGATCAGACAAAAATCAGAAAATAGGCAATACAAAATTATTTACTTGCTAGCTACCACTTCTTCAAATTCAACTAATAATATACTTAAAATTCAAATTGGGTCCTTTCTCAAATGATGTCACAAGAAATGACATCAATCCTGCTAGATACACACAGTGATGTCGGACTGATTTGATGTCGTCAATACAGGAATAATAACATAAGTAAACCACTATAATAATGTACCATTTCTCATTTAGATACTCACAGGAAAAGAATGGCTGGAAAGAATAAATGAAAACTTATTTGGACAGAAGTTTCAGCTTTCATGCTTAAAATGAATATGTCAATAGACATGCAGAAAGAAGAAGAGTAATTATTTTTATCTCTCAGTGTACATAATCTGTATAAAATAGTGACAGACACAGGAGAGATTGCATAAAATTGCAGAATTTGCCTATCAATGTAAACCCATACAAACACATGAAGTTAAACAAAATTATGGCCAAAGGAATCAAGGAATAAAGAGCTCTGAACTGAGCTCACCAGTATTTACTGTTACCAAGGTACTTTAGATATCCCACTGCCTGAATACCACTTTTTAGAGCCAGCTAGAAGACAGCCCTTCTCCCATCCTGTATCTGCATTTAGATGACAAGTACCTGCAGGGCACGAAGTATTTACTTGTACACATTTGGGCAGCATCAAGTGCAATAATGGCTCCTGTCTTGTTTTGAATATAGGTGCCACATTGTAACAATGATTAATACCTACCCCTGGAAGACATTTCTGGCCAATGCATGAGATATTTAGTACCAGCATCATGAATTCTACAAGTCGTTTGAAACATACTCATAAATAATTAACAGAGTCAATGTTTGCTGGTCTAGTGAGGCAACTAGGAATCCGATGTTTATCTGTGTTAAGGAAATCCATTATTAAAATACTGTCTAAACACCTGCACTATTCATAAGCTTATATCATAAAAATAACTTCTCCCACACGTGGCACTTGATGGCTCTTCACTCCAGAAATACCTTCTGAGGCCAAAGCACACTCTGCATCTCCTTTATAGACTGCCTTTACAGCAGCATTAAGCACACGGTTGTTTCAAGCTGATTTACAGCATGTACTCCATTTCTAATGGAGTGCTTATAGACCTGTGCTTTTAGGAGTTGCAGCACTTAAAGGCATTTCAAGGAATATTAAACATTCATCTGTTGTTTTTTGTGTCACATTCAACTTCTGCCTTCTACTACCAGAGCCTTCGCAGGTGTTTAAGGGAATTCTGGTTGATTGGCATAATTCGGGTGCACATATACAAGATAACGTCACAGCCCTCCCTCTAAGAAAAATACTAGAGGTAATGGATCAAAAGAATATATCTTCTGGAGAACTGGGACGGTGGTGAAGAGAGAGAGAAGAGCAAGCGAGAGAGAATATCACTAGAGTTTGTTCAAGTCTCAAGTTTGCAAAGTGGAATCTTGCACTTGGTAACCTGAAATGAGCTGGGAGAATACTGCTTTGCCTAACAAGAAAAGTGAAATTATTTGATTTTGAGCTGATTCCAATGAATCTTAACTTTTCAGTATAATGACAAAAATCTTAATTTGGGTTAAATTTGTTTAAATTTTTTAATTAGACCAGAGTTGCAAATGACATATCACTTTTAAAATAAATCTTACACAAGTCACCTTCATTTTTTCCCTTATTTTCCACTTGGAACAATATTATGAACTCAATATAACACCATGAAGCATTAAGGTTGTACTGAATTAAACATTTATTTTTTTTTTGGGTGGGGGGGATCTAAACCAAAATGTTATTTTTACCAAACTTAGTTGCCTAACTGAAGTCTACCTGTATAACACCTTCTGTGAGAAAGATGCAGATGAAATTTAATAATTTTACACAGACATGCACACACATATACATGGTAACTAAACACAGAAATGCTTAAAATAAATGATAAAGTTGATTAGGTATCATTAGCTTGCCAAGACATTTTTACATGGTCATGTCTAAAGTTATTTATGAACTATATACTTTTAGTCCATGTCATTAAAGAAACCCTTTACAAGTCTCTACAAAATGAATCAAACAACTAATAAATTCTAATTTAATATCTTATGGACACAGGTATCTTTCAAATCCAAGTTCATAAAAAGACAAACAAACAAACAAAAACACAATCAAGAAATCTCTGGAAAATTAATGTTGGGTAATGTTTTTGGTTGACAATGTTCATAGCACATTTGTAATTTAACTTCTTCATGTGCTTGTGCAGTAACTGGAATAAAACATAGGTGACTGAACGAAATTACAAAGATTTCAAAATATAAAAATCTATACCATTATAAGTATGTAAAAAGCCTGAAAGGATGTAAGAAGAACAGGAAGATATTTAAAAAAAATAAACAAAACAACAAACATTAAGAGGGACAGAAAGAAGAGGGAGAGAAGAGGGATAGAATAACCACTCTTTTCTGTCTTGAAAAAGAGATGATGTAGAAAATCAAGCAGATTATGTAGAAAAAGAAAATGAGCAACAAAGAATCAAGGTAAATAGCAGGGAAAGCTGTTCCACTCTTACAATGATGAAAGGCAGCAATAGGAAGCATGTAGTCTCCTTCAGTAAAAGCTTACCCAAAAGTTTACACCTTACCCTAAACCTCTTTCAGGATTGATGGAAGTACAGTACAACCTGCCTCAATACTGAGAGCTGAATTAAATGATCTCTGGGGGTCCCTCCTAGCCTTACACTTCCATGAGCACTATGATCCCTGCAGGTAACACATTAGCATATACTATTAATCCTACTTCATGTTCCAGATGCAACACTCCCTGCATGACAGGAAAAATCCTGGATTGAAGTCACAGCCAACACATGCAATATTCTTGTAGAGAGTTGAAAGGTGAAAAAATAGCTACAGAAGTGTTAACTCTGTGACTTACACTTGCATCAAAGTAACACAAATTTAAGTGATGGTGTGATTATCATCAGGGGTACTAACACTCTATTTGTGAAATAATATACATATATTTTATGGGGCTGTCCTTCAAATGTGGACAAATATAATTCAGCTTCACCCAGAGCCCTCCAGCCTGCTACAAGGCACCTACAGTCAATCAGGAATGTATCAAATTGTGCTGCTGAGTGAGCATGGGTTTCACACATAGTTGCATATATTTAACAATCCCTCTTTCTGTATGACCAGCAATAGCTTCTCATTCAGAAATTGACAGTTCTGTCATACATTTGTTACAAGAAGTAATTAGTATGTCTATTTTTCCATTAGGAAAAAAAATAATCAATGGAAAAGACCCATTTACTGCAGATAAAGGAGAATGAAAAGTTTATGGCAATAGCTGGGGCCATAAAGGACCTTTACAAAACAGCTTGGCAAACAGAAGAGAAGGGAAGGGATTTGAAGCTTCATCTTATATAGCTGCAGTATTTGTATAGCTGGAGTGTTTGTGCAGGTGAATGTAACTGAAAAGATTTTATTTGCTTCTGAAATACGTTTTAAAATGTACAGAATAAATAAGAGCCTTTACAAAACTCTTAACCTACTGCAGGAGTTCATGACACTATTCAGTCAGCTTAACACGTTATCACTTAAATAAAAAAAGAAATCACAACATAGAAATGAAATAAAACCACAAGTTTCATAGCCTGAGACTCTGTGTTTCTCTTTTTATTAAAACCTACATAGCAGTTAGTCTCTATATCTATTAATATTCTAAGAAATAAACTAGAAAGAATTTTAATCAAGGTGTGCTTTCCAAATATTGTCATTGATAGCAGATAGTATGCAGATAGCTATTTCATGCTAGAACTGCACATTACTGCCATTCCTGCAGCCTGAACATGCAAATGAGAATATTTAGCTATGACAATTGAATTAAGGTGACTATATATCAATGAGAAAAGCCCATAACATTTTCAGATACTGCTATCTGTCAGCAAACAAGACAGTGCTAACACCAGCTGAAGAATCTTTTGAAAGCAAAAATTCCATTATGAGGATAAACTATGCTTATTAAATTTCCAAACAACAGGAAAGTTGGAAAGACTTCATGAATATGCAAAGAAAAGACTAAATTTCAAAGGTGTTTTTTTTTTTTAAGAATTCAGAACTGCAAGTAAAAAAAAAAGAAAAAAGTATTTCAGGATGAGAAAAAGCAACATTCTGGACAATGCTCCTAGTCATATGGTTTTAGGTAGTTTTGCATGAATCAAGGAGTTGCACTCAATGGATCATGCACACGGATAGTCATGGATCCATTCTGACACATGATATTCTATGTTTCATGCAGAGACAGTAAGTGCCTAAATGCAGAATTAGTAACTGCAGGCAGGCAGCCTGCAGAAAACAATTAGGTGATCTGGGACTGAGAGTTGGACACCACAAAAATGTCACACTTATGCAAAACAGGAAGGAGAGTGGGGGGAAAGAAGAAAAAAAAAATAGAATAAAAGCAGCTGTCCTTCCATTCAGCTTTGGAAAGGCACCAGATTTTGTCAACTTCATTTTGCCACTCTGTGGTGCCACGTTTCAGGAAGGATACATGAAACAGCTCATGAAAATGAAAAAGAGAGCAGTGAACTTTCAGCATCTAGAAAACATGATTTTAAAGAAAGCTTAAATATCCTGGACTTAACTGCATGAAATTAACACTGAGCTCAGGATAACAGTTTCCAGCTGCATCAGAAGGCCACTGTAATGACTATGGGATGACGTGTACTTCATATCTGTAGTGAGGAGCTTGAGGAAGACACTTAGGTTGGAAGGACATTTAATACTAAGGAGAGTGAAGCACGAGAATTTATTTTTTTGAGTCCATCACTGATTCATCCATGTAAGTAGCTACTAGGATTGCTATAGTTAATGTTAATCTAGTTGTGTAAGGGACAAAGACTGAATGACTTCCAGAGTTCATGTGCAGTCCTACAAACCTATGGTGGTTTTCTATTCTGCTAAGCACACGTCTGTGTCTTTGAAGACATATGTAGACAGAATTAAGTTTTGTTAGTTAAATCAACTTCATTTTGTGTCTCTAAGAGCAATCATCTCAATTGTCTTGTGTGGAGATAAAAAAAAATTTAAATCCCTATAAATTAAATTAAAAAAACAACAACTTAAAAGTCCTTTTGGAAAAGTTCTAAATTCCTATTATTCCCACATAGTTTTTAGAAAAGATGAACCTGTAAGTGAAGACCTCCACATTTTACATTATATTCCTGAAATCCTTTCTCTGATAAGATTACACAAAAAAAACCCCAAACAAACAAACAAACAAAAAAACAAAACTACCTTAGAATATACAGCCTGAGAAGTCTCTAGTGAAAAAGTGGTCATGAACGTTAAAAAGGGGGAAAACAAAAGGCTTCATTAATCAAAGCAAACTGGACTCATTATAAAAAAATAATTTTTTGAATGTATTACATGGGTGGGTTTTGGATATGAAGACAAACTAAGTGAATGAGATATGGTCACCTTAGAAAAAGAAAAAATGACAACGAATTACCTACAAATATATAACAGGGCATTTTGTACAGAAGAGTAGGTCTTATTTGCACCACATTTTTCAGAACAGAAGCAGAAGTGGCTGAAGCTGCATTACTGGAAATGTAGGTCAGTGTTTGGGAAAGCATTATTCTAGAAAAACATGTGAAAAGGTTGCTAAGGGAAACTAAAAATCACCGAAGGATTTTAAGTTGTCTTTACAGTTTGGATCAAGTAAACTTGAACTAATAGATTTGATAAAACAGGAAATAACCTTCACATTTCTCTTATGGTTGAGTTTTATTACTCTGTAATTGAACTGAACTTAAAAAAAAAGAAAGAAAAAAAAGAAAAAAAAATTGAAGTATTTGTTATTAATTTAATATACCTTCATTCTTTATTGTCAAAGACACTTCAGACCAGCAAATAAAAATTGACGACACACGATTCTGTACATACCAGTCAAACATTTTGGAACTAATTGAATGTAACAAGGAAAAAAGAAAGTTATTAAGTATTTGGGACTAACCTTTCTTATCCTTATTCTAGTTAAATGTTTAATAATGTACTTCACTTGAGCAAACATGACCATTTATTGATTCTAGGGTAAAAATCAATTGTCTTTTATATTAACTTAACATCCGTAATTTAGGCATAATGCCATATTTGTATGATGGTATTAACTTACTCATTGCAAAGGAGCAAAATCTAAAACAAAACCCTAAGCAAGCTAAACAAGAAATAAATGGGATAAAAGTTAACCTTCATTTGACAAAAAAGAAAAAACCAAAAAGCCCCCAAAACCCCCCCACAACAAAAAACCCAAATACTTTTCTTTCTTAAACTCAGCTGTAAGTGGTATTTCTAAACTTAAAGTTTTTTCGTAATGGTTCCTCGAGTCATGAAAATTAACCGAGCATTATGAAGTACAAACTGTGGAACTCAGCATGTGAAATCTCCATTCGCTACAGAACCTAGGCACCACAGTGCCTAGTGTAAGACAAGTAGCAAGTGACCTAAATGATGAAAAGATTAATCTGTGTTTTGTCTGGCAAATAAATCCTTTTCCATAGATAAGAGTTAATCTTTAGGCTCACCAAAACCCAGACAAGAGTATCACCACCTATTTTATGTAAATTAGCATTGTCTTGAGTACAGCAGCATCTTCTGACTCAGGCATCTAACACTTTGCCCTCTTTCACACAAATGTATGTGAACTAGGAGAAGAGGAAGTGTATACCAGACAAAAGAAACATACCACACACACACATCCCACTGAGTTGATATTCTCCTACTGAGTTAGTGCTATTATTACTATTTTTTTGTATTACAAAGTATTATATAAGAAATACATCTATGTTAGTATGTTATGCTTTCTGTATTTTTATATTATATTAATATAATATTACTCTTGCTATTTTCCTTTTACAAGCATCTGCAATTCCTTTCTCCATTTTTAATTGTTGTCTTACAAAGCAAAACTTGAACCTCTGGATTTTTGCAAGTCAGGCTGCTGCCAAGCCAATGTCATGCTCCTCTCATGCCAGCCATATACCATAAGAACACACAGTATTTTTCAGCACACACTCACTAATCAGCTCACCAAAAGCAAGGTTGTATACATTCATTTTATGAGAGAATCTTCCTGCATGAACATGTTATCTATGCAGCGCGTCACTTTATGTTTAAAGAAGCATTACTCCAAATAAATTTTTCAACCCAGGAGGTTATATAACTTAGGCACTCTGTCAAACATCTTCAGCCATATCCGTATATGTTTTGACAGAAGAAAGCGAAGTCTGCATGCAGCAGGAAGACCAAGGGGTTTTGCTAATGTTTTGCTATGGTTTGCCCCAAAGTATGGAGTGCTCCAACTGCTTTAGTTAAGGAGTCACTGGAGCAGCATGTGTGGAGCACTTGGTGACCTTCTTCTAGAAGTCACTTCTCAGTGTTAAGCCACATTTGAAAAGCAGTGCATTGTAATATCTACAGCCCAAAGCAATGTCAAATGACAAGTGGCATCCTTTCTGTCACATCATTTCACAAGTCACCTGTTGGAGAAACATGAATCATCTCTGTTGCACTGGGACAAGGCCAGAAGTGCTGCCTTTCCTGTTCTTTATGACAAGGAAGGGAGAAAATAAATACCAACCTACATACTCAGGCAGTTTTTCCCTATGCATTAGTGCCAAAATTGGTAAATAGGCAGATGTCAAGATAAATTCAATATAGAATTGGAAGTAAAGTTTATTCTACAGTTTGTAGAATAAACTGATCAAAAAGAACATTAGATTGTTATGAAAGCCTTTTCATGTATCTTTTGCCTAATTTTATGTTTCTATCTTTTTATCATTGGATATTAATTCCTCACTACACCTAATTCATACGTTTGTAAGTCACTGACAGCAAGAGGATATTTACGTCTAACTCAGAGAATCATATTTCATTCCTCCACACACCAACATACACAGCAGCATGCAGGAAAGTGAGCTATTAGTCTATAACACAGCAGCAAAAAACAGAGTTCATAATTTGGTAGAAACTATGAACTATACCATGGAAAACTTTAGACAGCTGTAAGATGAAGAAAAGCTGGAAGCACTTCAAGCATACAAGCAGAGAATGGACACAAAGCCTTTCCTTCTGGGTGAACTTTTGATACATTTTCAGGACCATGCGACCAGCTACACTGAAGAGCTTGCTAGTGAATGCTAAATAAAATCAATAGTACATGGCAGAGCTTTTGACATGGCATGAAAAACCTTTAAAGGTACTGATTATGTACTAAACATCACAGAATAGAGATAAAAGACTACATTCCTATGTAAAGGATTTTATTTTACAGATACCAAATGTATGACCACTTATCCTTAAAGCTGATATTTAAAATTTAAAGCTAGAAAAGACAGAAGCAAAGTAAAAAGCTATACATGCATTACTGATGACATGAAAATCCCATAAAGGGAGAAATTCTTCTTGAGAAGCAGGTTTTACTCATTCTGTTCAAGTGATCAGCCATTTGAAGCAGTTTTGAAAACAAATGCAACAAAACTGAGCAAAAGAAGACATAAATTGTTCCACACAGGTAACCTACTGGAAGGAACACATTTGCAACAATGTAAAAATGTCTGCTTCATTACAGACGCAGTGATTGAGTATGCTAAGATCCATTTTACTAAGTAATAAAAAGGTACTTGATTCCTGTGTATCAATTAAAATTCTGGAAACACTCACAGATCCACAGATATTTAAATACTGTTATTTTTAAACAAACAAAACAAAAATCCAAGAAAAAATGTACACCTTGTTAATCTTTGACCGAGTGACCACAAATTTCAGATGGTTCAAGATAATTTATCATGTTAGAGAAACATTAGTATCACAGAATGACATTTACTAAACTGTATTTGTTTATATGACATAGATACTTTTCTCTATATTAACCTCTCACATGAACTTTTGTATAAAAATGCAGTTTTTTATCTATGCAATATTCAGTTCATATATCCTGTTCTCACCACTTCTTCAAAGATGCCTGTCCTTCTTGAGCTATGTTTTGGTTTTTTTCACTTCATGAACAAGATAAGTAGCAGCAGAATCAAAATGTCTGTTGCCTGATAGTACTTGGAAGATTCATTTCCATGCATATTCATATTTAATTAGAATTCTGCCATTTGCAGTATCAGTATTAACCACTGCCCTCTTCCTTTCCAGGGACAATTATGGATGATTCATAAGACTTACAGTTAATTACAGACTTGTAATACAAGCTACTTTTCCAGTAGTCTGTTTTGTACATTCAGCATTATAAAAGGCTGGCGTAGTATTTCACAGCAGAACATTATTAGCACTGTAACTTTGCTACTCTTTCAATGTCTTTGATTATTGGAACATATGGCATTGATGAATAAATATGATGAAGTACAAGGTAGAATGTAAAATGGAACTTAAAGACCATGGTATCTGGGAAGACAAATAGCAGGTGCTAAGAACTTCTTTTTAGAAATCAGGATTTTAACCATACACAGCGTGATACATTTAGAAGTATTAAGATCACCTGGACAGTGCAGTTTGTATTCCCACTGCTAGTTTCTGATGCCATACCAGCACCTAAGGAATAATAACAAACCCAAAAACCTGACAAATCCGCATGAACTCAGCCTCACCTTCCCACTTCATCAAGGACAATGGATATGTGAGAAACACCACAGCTCAAAGCATTGTAAAAGCTTTTGTAACATTTTTGTTGTGACTGAGTGCTTTGTAATATTTAAAACTATTGTCTATTCTTAAAGTGTTATACTTGTACCAACCTTCAAAGTCTGTGAGGTAAAAAGATAGCAAACTAGTACCTTTACAGTACTTTGAGGCTGAAAGTCCCTTCCTTTCTAAAAGTCAATTTTGCTCAGCTTAACTGAACAGCAGTGAAGCGTGGTGCATCTTTTGTGGCTTCAGACAGGACTGGTGATATAAATACAGAATTATTTGAGCATTTGAAAAGACATCAGAAATGTGCTTGGGTCCAGTTATTCCTTGTGGATTTGCTAATAAGCAAAGAATAAGGGAAAATGTTCATCTCCAGAGATGTGTGTAAAACTTAACAGACATGCCAGAATCTAAAATGACTTAATAGCATACTTCTCTGGAAACAGTGGCAAGGACTGGGGGAATGAGGCATTATCCAGGGCTGGATAAATGGGAGAGGAGAAAATACTCGTCTTTTGTAAGGGCTTTCAGACACCCAAAATTTATTTCAGAAACCTCTCAAGAATTGAGGAAAAAAACTGTTTCACATTTCTTTTACAAGCTCAGTTAGTAGCTGTACTATTCAGAAATGTCAAAGCTACTATTCCCGTGCTGTTAATCTAAAGGACAAAGGATGAAGCAGGGATTCTGCAGGCACAGTGTGTTTCACTCATACCCTGTCATATTCTACTTACAGCTACCACTGCGCAAATAATGACTAATGCTTGGGAAGAAATACACACACAGTTTCTTTTTCTACTGAAAGAGGTCTGAAATTTGGTAACTAAAGTTGTTAGTAATAGCAAGACAAGAGTCTGCAAAAGTAGTTCAGATCCTTCCAGAACTGTTAAGTAAAATGCTTCTGAAAATGAAAAAAATAAAATATTTGTTCATATAAAATTAATAGTGCTCTTCTGGTTGACAGGATTGCCTCCTAAGGCTTCTAATTTAACTCCTGGGCATGATTTAGATACTATTTCCTTACAATCACACAGCATATTCTGCAAGAATGTGCTAAACACCTTCTAAACATCTGCTAAACTTGATGACTCCTCCACTTCCATGATCACTTCAGAGCTCAGTCACAGCTCTGCCAATCTGCTTCAACAGATTACTCCACTGTAAAATGAAACTGTATGTAAACCAACACAGGAACTTCAGCTATCAGTTCTATGGACTGAAATTTGGATATTTTGGGTGTGCCCCCTCATAGTTCATAAAATACTCAGGAACAAGTTGGCATGTACTGAACACAGACTCTGGTAGCATATAGTTGGACTGTCCTAATGTTAAGGTACTGTGAAGGACCAGGTATTTCCTTACACGAACATGAAATGTCCTTTGAGTCAGCCGACAAAACTGACTTAAAACGGCGTCTCCATATGGCAGGAAACCCCCTCTGTGTGTATGGGGGGGGGGAGCAGCTGCTGCAGGGGAGGAGCCGTCGCCAGAAGCAGGGGCAGGACTAGGTCCCGCCTGATTGGCTGAAAAGCCCGGAAATGCAAAACTGGCGCCGAAGAACCCCATGAGAGAGGCAGCGCGACACGCCCCTCGTAGCTGTACTATTCAGAAATGTCAAAGCTACTATTCCCGTGCTGTTAATCTAAAGGACAAAGGATGAAGCAGGGATTCTGCAGGCACAGTGTGTTTCACTCAGACCCTGTCATATTCTACTTACAGCTACCACTGCGCAAATAATGACTAATGCTTGGGAAGAAATACACACACAGTTTCTTTTTCTACTGAAAGAGGTCTGAAATTTGGTAACTAAAGTTGTTAGTAATAGCAAGACAAGAGTCTGCAAAAGTAGTTCAGATCCTTCCAGAACTGTTAAGTAAAATGCTTCTGAAAATGAAAAAAATAAAATATTTGTTCATATAAAATTAATAGTGCTCTTCTGGTTGACAGGATTGCCTCCTAAGGCTTCTAATTTAACTCCTGGGCATGATTTAGATACTATTTCCTTACAATCACACAGCATATTCTGCAAGAATGTGCTAAACACCTTCTAAACATCTGCTAAACTTGATGACTCCTCCACTTCCATGATCACTTCAGAGCTCAGTCACAGCTCTGCCAATCTGCTTCAACAGATTACTCCACTGTAAAATGAAACTGCATGTAAACCAACACAGGAACTTCAGCTATCAGTTCTATGGACTGAAATTTGGATATTTTGGGTGTGCCCCCTCATAGTTCATAAAATACTCAGGAACAAGTTGGCATGTACTGAACACAGACTCTGGTAGCATATAGTTGGACTGTCCTAATGTTAAGGTACTCTGATAATTTTGACATTGAACATGCCTGTTGCTGCTGTTTCTAAGCTCTTCTCTTGGTATTTAGTACTTAGGAAATAAAGAGAGATCAGAAAAAAGAATCAGAGAAAACACAAAATATATGCAGCTGTCAGCAAACCTCAGGTATAAAAAGATCATTTAATCATAGAATGTGTGGGGTTGGAAGGCGCCTTTAATGGTCATCTAGTCCAGCCCCCCCACAGTGCCCAGGGACCTTTCTGACCAGATCAGGTTGCTCAGAGCCTAGTCAACCCTGACCTTGAATGTTTCCAGGGTTGGGGCCTCCAGCACATCTCTGGGCAACATGTTCCAGAGCTTCACAACCCCCATTGTAAAGAACTTCTTTCTAATGTCTAACCTAAATCTACTCTACTCTAGTCTAAGAAAACTGCCCCTTGTTCTGTCACTACACACTCCTGTAAACAGTCCCTCCCCAGATTTCCTGTAGCCCCTTCATGTACTGGAAGGCTTCTATAAGGTCTCCCTGGAGCCTTCTCCTCTCCAGGCTGAACCAACCCAGCTCTCAGTCTGGCTTCATGGGAGAGGTGCTCCAGCCCTCTGATCATATTCATGGCCCTCCTCTCGACTCATTCCAACACGTCCATGTCTCTCTTGTGTTCAAGACTGCAGAGCTGGACTGTTTTCCTCCTGGAGATTGAGCCGTTGACCACTACCTTCTGGATGCAACCATCCAGCCAATTCCTTATCCACTGAACAGTCCACCCATCAAACCCATATCTCTTCAACTTAGAGAGAAGGGTGTTGTGGGGGACCATGTCAACGGCCTTGGAGAAGTCCAGACAGATGACATTCACTGCTTTTCCCTTGCCCACTGATGTAGTTACTCCATTGTAGAAAGCCACTATGCTGGTTAGGCAGGACTTTCCCTTAGTAAAGCTATGCTGCCTATCTTGAATCACCTCACAGTCCTCCATGTGCCTTAGCATTTCCTCTAGGGGGATCTGTCTCATGATCTTAGCAGACAGAGAAGTGAGACTGACAGTAGTAGTAGTTACCAGGGTCCTCCTTTCTACCTTTATAAAAATGGGTGTAATGTTTCCTTTCTCGCAGTCACCAGGGACTTCACCTGAGTGCCATGACTTTTCAAATATCATGGGGGGTGGCTTGGCAACCCTATCAGCCAATTCCCTCAGGACTCTGGGATGCTCTGACTATTATTTTTGACTATTACTTAAAAATATATATATATTTCTTAAGAAAACTACATCCAGTACTCCAGACCTAAACCACTATCACTAAGTCATAAAAAAGCCATAAAAACTTTCACTTTAAGTCATTACAGTCACCATTTATCCCATGAAATCTTCAGTTCAAGCTTTTTGGTGAATCTAGCATTACTTAACTTGGCAAGCATTGACTATACAAGGTAATAAACTGTGGCACAGTTTAGGTTTAGTACATGTTCAGCAGCAAAATTGTGTTTCTGATGGGATTGATTCAGAGATTCGTGCAGTAGCTGGAATTATTATTAACAAACCACTTTTTCCATTCTAGCTTTTAGCTAAGTGGAATTCCTACAAGTAAATAGTATAATGGAGATAAGGCACTATAAACCTGTAACATTTCAGTATTTCTGCTGTTATAGTTCAACCCTTGATGGCTGCACAAGGAATTCTTTAAGTGATATAACTTTTTGACTGATGTTTCTATAGCTTAAAAGTATTCCTCTGACGCAGGGCTAATTTTAGGTTCCTTTGAGGCCTCATTTAAGGCTCCAAGAGACACCTGCATTTATTTATTCTTTCATTCTCTCAGATTTTACAAACCTACAGTATCACAGTAAAAAAAAGCTACAGAACATTTTAGGTACGGCAGAAGCACCTCATTTGAAAATATGAGATAAATTGCTAAAGATAATTTAAATTGAAGGCACGGAACCAAAATCCCAAGCTAATTGTACTGTAGGCTGAGTTTAAGGCCTCAGGCTTTATAATATGCCTGAAAGAATATGGAACTTGGATCTGACTCCCCCTACAGTGTAAGAAATCTGACTCTGAGTTGGATGTTATTTTCTTGCTGAATTCTATCACACGAGTTACTCTATATTACACAGACACCACTTCTACACATGTATTAATGTCATTTTCTACTGCAACTTTTTTTTAAGTAGCTTGAAAAGTTTCTCATCACACATCACCGCCCTCTCAACCAAACCCATGATTTAAAAACTCTTTTACACTCTAGTTTTGCTTCCATTCATTCAGAACCTGATTGTACTCTCACTGCAATGTCCACAGCACCTTTTTCATTAGGGTCAACATGCAGATATACCTGTCTTCTGCATGTGCTTTTTCCTCCTTTCCTTTCCAATAGCAGGATGTTATATCTGGTTTTAATTTTAGTTTTCCTCTTAGTATTTAATGAAATTCTTTAATTTTTTATAGTTGCATATTTTTTTTTCTTGAAAGTTTCTACATTATTTTTTTTCCTAGAAGTCTAGAAAATCGACTTTCCAGAAACACCATCCCCCTTTTTTCCTGCTCTATTTCCCTCACTGGCTCTTTGTAGCAATTTTCCACTATTCTTGTTTCTAAAGACAATGTGTCATGGAAGCATTAGTGTGAGAAAGGGAGATAGATATTTGCCTTCTTACATGTCTGTTTTTCACAATAACTATTCTTTTCTCTATGGTAATTATTTTCAACAAAATAAATAACTAGTAGCAGTGTATTCTTTGGAATTTTACTACATGCATTTAAAACATAAAAAAAAATAATCAGATACAACAAGTACTAATGCAAATCTTTCCTTAGAACAAAATACTACAAAATGTTCCCAAGAAGCCATCATGTTTTTCTTCCAAAACAAACCATTAGAATACACATGATTACACCAATACTTTAATTTGTGCATTAGCGATCATTGTGTTGAGGTATGTTACAGGAAGAGTTGACATTTATCAGAGTGACATCTTCAAGTGACCTCCAATTATTTCTTTCTCAAAAAGTAATTATGATTAAGGTTAATTAAATAGCAATTATGAAAACAACTGTAATTACTGAAACATGCTTACTAACTAGAGTGCAGAACTTGTAATTAATAAATAAAGAAACACAGGCAACTGATTCTGAACTAAGTAAGCTCTCCTCTTTAATTGAGCCAGAAGTTCCCTTCCAAAAAAGCAGATTTTTTAATGGTTGTTGATTTTCATCTTAACTTTTTTTGTACCTGTTTCTTCATAACTGCACAAATTCCTGTCATGGGTTAAATTCCTGAGACATTATACACAGTTACTGCACTGCAATAACATTTTTGTATATGGTCTTTTGTTATACACAGCGCTGGCATTAGCATAAGAGGAACGTTAAGTAGTAAAAACAACTACACCTGCAAACACATTTGTACTAAGAAAGCAGTGAACATAAAAACTTGAAATATATTTTCTATCTTGATCTGCATAACCTATTATAATTAAACAAAAATAATTATACCCCATTGAAGAATATATTCTACTCATAACAACAAGTGTTTCCTGCCTGAAAAATGCATTATGAAGGAAACAACCTTGCATTTTGTCATCCTCTGTGATTCAGAAATAACAGTTATGTTTGATATAGCAATTTTAGAAAACTTATACTCTCTTATTACAGTCAATATGTGACAAACTCAAGATCAGTAATATTTACTAACATAAATCCTGTCATTTGTTAGACGTGGATGATCTTCTTTTGACCCTGAAAGGATTTTGAAATGGTTTTAGACTAGAGCTATGGGCTCCCTGCAAGGGAGGCCAAAAGAAATTATCCAACTGCCATTCTGTTATAGTTTTCTCTGTCAGTTGCTGTTTTTTATCACATTGTCCAGTGCAGTACCAAATGTGCTAAGCAAACATGCTGTGTCACTGCATTTAGGAGACTGTTATCTAGTGAAGTTCACTAGCACAGCAAGTCAATTCCTGTAATATTTCTGCAATGTGACTAAAAAAAAATAAAAACAAATAATCACCTACCTGCTTTAGGCAAGCAATCCAACCACACTTTGTGTGCATTTAGATTTACATTTTACAGCCTTTGCCTTTATGTAAATGATGCCTCTTACTACTTTTCTGTGCCTGATGAACCAGCTTCCAGAGGAGCTGTTCCTGCTCACTGAAAATCTTCTGAAAATCTACTTCTGAAATCCTTTAGACAGAAGATCTCAGGTCTCTTTTAGTTGTTTTAGAGAGAAGCATGTCATGCTACCTTTTCAAGCATTCTGGAGGCTATTGCAGTCCAAAAATCTAGTCTATTATTTTATCTGGGGGAAGCTCTCTATTACAAAAGAAGAAAACACAGAAATCTTAGTATAACTTTCCATGCTTACACAGCCTGGCTCAAAATTGATGGAGGCTTATCAAAGAAATTTCTAACCAATCTCTTCCTGCAGTTAAACTTTACAATTTTTCCATTATTTTTATTCCTACAAGAAATGCTACTGTGTGTATTCAAATGCTAGGAAGGCTCTTACTTGAACATTATTATGTTATGTATCATGCTTTTAATTCTTTCTTATGACCATTGAATGTAGAGCTAAGTGAAGCATAATTAGGAATATGAAGATAAGCTTTTCAAAGCAGAAAACAGAAAAGCAAAAACATAGAAAAGAAAAAGTAATTCATTTATTGTGAAAACCTTGGGGAGAAGAGGGTGTTGGTGGTGATTCTGACCCAAATTAAGAGAACAAATAGATAAGCACAAGATCAGAACTGGTGACCACCAGTTTCCATATGGATGTTTCAGTTGCTGAAAGCAGAAGCCCCAAGGCAATACTGGCCTCAGTAAGATATTTGAGCCAAGAATACAATCATCTTATCTTCACTTCCTGCCATCATAATTCAAGTACAAGTGAGGAGTTCCCTGATGATTTGACAGTGGAATCAAATTCCTGGAAGATTAAAAATCTTCCTCAAACCTAATGACCCAGCCAAAAAGTCTTTCTCTAAACAAGATATTTGAGCTTGTGGATATTAAATGGTGTAGACTATCAAATTCAAATGCATTAGCTGTTTCTAAAAGCATCATTTGCACCTCTACTGCAAAATCAGTAATTGTTGATGCATCTGTGAGGTTTTAATCAGCTGTAGTGGGAATTTCTAGCAAAAGTATAAAGAAAAGACTTCTCAGCCTAGCTATATTTTGCTGAAATAGTGATAAAAGCTGATTCTGTGGAAGTTAGAGAGAATTAAGAAAAAAAAATAAAAATGAAAGAAGAAGGGTAATATATTCAAATTAAGTCAGTAGGTTCAATTGTTTAAATAACAGTAAACATTCCTCTTCCACTGTTACTTCTAGGGAAGTCACAGAAACAAACCACTACAATAAGTTGTGAGATATTAATTTTACAAGAATGTAAGAAAACAGTCAAGCTTTCTGCCAGAGTCAGCTTCAGATCATGGGAGAGTTTCTGTAGTTTCTTCAAGCAGTTTTACAGATCAAACAGAAATTTTGTGAACCATAAAACCTGCTTACTGATTTTGCATCTTTGTGGTTTTAACAGTGGTCACAGAATACTTACAATATAGTAAAAATAAAAACAACCAAAAAACCAACAAAAGTCAACCTTTGACTTTTAGATAAAACTGCATAACCTAATCAGGAGTTAATACTGCTGATGCTAAATTCATTGATCTCACAGAAGACTTTGTCTCAATTTTATTTTTTTTCTTTTCAATACTTCTCATACAGATGCTTACTTTGTTTAGGTAACCTGTTTATTCAGAAAATATTGTCTCCATTTTTATTATTAATAGCTATACCACAACAGTGCCTGGCTGTCCCAGCCTTGGGCCAGGACACACTGCAAAAAGACACACCTGCCCCTGAGATCTTCCCTTCAAAACATAAGTACTGGCAACCTGAGCTGTCATGACTGCTGTCCTGGTTTGAGCCAGGATGAAGCCACTTTTCCTTTTACTGATTTTTTTTTTTTTTTCCTTCAGTAAGCTCTCTTTTAACTAGCAGCAAGTGTTCCAGCTAGTGGACTGGTAACACTGGAATGTTTATGTTACTGCTGTGACTCCAAGGTTGTGTCTTTGCCCTGCCAGCTCAGGCATTACCAGGAGAAGGAGAGTCATATCTGTAACTAGACAGACAGCAAAACTAGCCAGAGATATTCCATTCCATGTATCTACGCAAGCTCAGAGGAAGGTCAGAGATCACAGAAGACAACTTCCTTCCTGCTTCTTCTTCCCTTGTCTTCTGTCCATGGCCGGCGTCCGGGGAGGACTCCGTCCATCCATCACCATTGAACCCCAGGCTCGAGCTCTCCTGACCCTCATGACTCTGTGCTCTCTCTCCAGCAGGTCTGGGACTTTTCAGGACTGTTGGCAGCTAAGGAGAGTGCTGTGGGAGTTGCTGGGGGTGGGGGAAAGCAAGAGGGGTTTGCACATTCCTGAAAAATTTGTATATAATTGTATATATTTTCTTTTATCATTAGTGTTTAATTAAAACTGTGTCATTTAGTTTTCAATCCAGAGAGTCTCTCTCTCATTCTCTCTCTCCTTCCCTACCTGGGGGGGAGGGCATCAAGAGTGTTGCTGTGCTGGTTTAATTGCTGATCCTGAGTCAAACTGTGATACCTGTGTGCAGAGTATGAAAGAGAGATGTGAAGAAAGATAATGAGGAAGACTGTAGATACTCCCTCAGAGCTGCCCCCAGCTGTGGGAGGCATTGGGCTGAAAACGTAAGTGGGTAAGGAGAGCTGGCATTAGGGGATATGCAAAGCTACCCAACAAGGCTCAAGCAAACAGGTGCAGCACCAATAGGTTCTGTAGAACCTCATAGGTGAAACCAGTTTTTTGGTTTGGGATTCTTTTGGGGTTGGGTTTGGTGTGTTTTTTTTGAAGATGCACACAAAACAAAAGGGCTGAAATGACAATAAGGCCAAACACTGGACTTAGGAGATGGTTTTGAAGCATCTTGGTGTCTCTAAGCAGAGAAGATAGCCCCTGCTGTCCTAAGAGTTGTTCAGTAAATACACCTTTGAGACTTTAGAAGACAGTTGGAATAGCGGTGTACTTATCTCAAAGGACAAAACTGACTACATCAGAGACAATTCACACCAAGAGAATATCCAAGACTTAGCTACAGCATTAGGATGAGAAAGTCGAAGATAAAGGTGTTGACCAGAATGAAGACAAAAATGATGATACAAAATACACAAGAATGAAAAAAGAAAATAGTGGATAGGCATTGCTGCAGGAGAACTAGCAATGCTGAAACTAATTTATTGAGAAATGTCAGAAAGTAGATATTTTATTTAGTGTAGAAAGATAGAAAGTAGATTTGGAAAACACCCATGTCTGCCTTCCTGTCCTTCCCTGTCGTAAGACACCATTCAATCTGTATTGGCACCTTATTCAAAATGTGTTTAAGTTTAGCAAAATAATGATAGGAGCATTTTTATGATAGGAACTGGCAGCCAGCGTTATTTGAATTTTTGCTTACTGGCATTTTTAATCATTAAATAGCTATGGGAAGGTAATTTAAGTGAGATAGCTCCTATGAAATAATTAGATACAAAAGCATCAACTTGATAAAAAATATACACAACTCTCAGTGTCACTACAGACTAGTACCCCTTTACTGAAAATGTAAAGTAACAAAGGTCTTAAAATTTGTTCTTCAGAAGAATTATATTACCATTAGTCCTAGGCAATATAAAAATTAAGCAAAAGAGATAATAAAACCTATGCTATCTCCTGCTATAGTCTAACCTTGGAACTAACGTGGTGAACAAGCTATGCAATCTTAATGGTAATTTCTCAATATCTAGGGCAGCAGGTTTGTACTAAAATATTCAGTGAAGCATCTTTCTAACAAGATTTTGATAAAAAGTGTACTCTCATTTATGTGCGTTATCTCCAAAAACATATTTGAAAATTACTTAAAGTTTTCAGAGGATTGAGGTTTCAGAAAGGCATTTCAGACAAATATTTGTTGGTTTTTTGTTGTGTTTTTTTTTAAGTAAAACCTTACTTAATTTGGAGGTAGAGAATTTCTCTGCTTTTAAATATTATCTCCAATATTTCCTGTAATCTGGCAATTTAGAAGCTGGGAATGTACAGAAAATTCAGAATCTACTTTAATTCAGACATTTTTTCTTAGTTTCTCCATTAGGAAAACACCCTAACAAAGTTACTGACATTTCTTCTGTATTTTTTGAAATTCATGTTAATGTGTTTTTAATAAAGATGGCATAATTTTTGCTCCCATAGTAGTTATAACTACTATGAGTGGGCATATGGGAGCAAAGCTGATGGTTTAGTCCTACAGGCAGACAGGATTTCTGTGTGTAAGCTAACTCTCTGTTCATATACTATATTTTTTTTTGTGTGCAACACAGAGCCATTGGGAATTTAAGTCATTTTGATGTTGAACAAATTCTTCATAAATTCTATGAGAGATTAAGATTGTATGCACAACCTGATAAACTTCCAGCTAGATGAAACTGTAACAAAAGCATATATGCTATTACAAAATATTTTGTTTTCAATAACCATAAGACATTGCTGAAGATACCTACATAGAGTGGAGAAGAGGAATACAGCAACCAGATTATATTTTGGCTGTAGCAGATATAAGGTAAGATAGAGCTTGAAAACTACATGAGGGTGCTGCAGGCTTGGTCAATCTTCACAGCTGGGTTTGTAGTAAAGGACAGAGGAGGCTGGCCATGCTCTGCTGCTTCTCTCATCAGTCAACCTAAACATCAGTCCCCCTCCACCCTGGGGAGAACACAGCAGAGGGTCCTGCTGTCTTAGACCAAGAAGCTTTGCTGGAGACTTTCCAGCCCCCACCCTTCCTCTCACTCTGTTCGCTTATGCATTTCTGTGCTGCAGACACAACAGGGTACGCAGTTCCCCTGTATCACCTCTGAAGTGGGATTTGCTGTGGGGCTAAGCAGTAAGTGCTCCAGCTATGCTCTGCAGGAGGCTCACAGTTTACAGGAAACACTGCTGCTCATCCTAGTTCTGTCTCTGCTGGTCCCATTCCCGGGGATGGATGAATGGATGTCACAATGACATGAATAATGAAGACAATGTGCCTGAAAGAAGCCCACAGCAGCTAAAGGAAAATTATTGCCATTTGGATTTCTTACATATATGAAACATTTATATGAATTTTCTCCTGAGGCATTCTCTAACAATTTTGAGCTTTACCTATGAAAACACCGTCCTACAACTCTTTTCTGTAATACAGTGTGAAATCAAGTGATATAAAGATCAGCTGATACACATTTTGCAGTTTAAGCAGGAAGTACTGTGACTCAGGAAAATTAAGTCAGGATCTCTTTTTCTTTTCTTGTTTTCCCCCTTTTTTAAGCTAAAATTTCATTTCCTTTAGATAAGAAACACTTTTCTATTTAGCAAGCAAAAGCAGCATTTTAACTGCATAATATTTTTACATGGTGGATTGCAACCATGTAATAGACTAAGCAGTAGGTTCTCCTCAGGAGATAGCAGAAAGTGAAGTAAGAAGAGGAATATTTGTTTTGACGTTTTGTCATAGTCCTGGAAGAGATACTGACTATCTCATAAAGTATAAATCTTCAAAATTGCTCTCTGGTTGAATTCAGTATTTCTTCCCAAGAAGACAGGAGCAATCCATGTGCGAGTATACACACAAAATTGCATGTTTATATATATAAACGTGTATAAGTATAGACATAGAGAAAAAGATATATTTAAATACATACTGTTATTCTTAATTATGAAGAGTCTTTTCACCCATACTTAGAATGTCCAATCGAAAATTAGTGTTGAAATCATAATAAGTGAATGAGGACTAATGAAAACTTTGGCACATCATTATATATCACACTATGAATATTCTTAGCACAACGATGATGCTGTTGCTTCAGCAATTCCTGAAAGTTCATGAGTCAAGATGATTCTGTAGTCCTTAAAACACAATGGCCTGGTTGTTTAACAGATTCTTTCCTGTAGGATGCTTGTGGAAGAGGAAATTATAAGTCCACAATTAAAAATCTCTGGTGTTACTAGGGTAGTTCTTCCCTCTTGATGATCACTACAAGACACCGTAAATGTAAACTTGTTTTAATGTCCTGTACATTTTTTTAGGCTTACCATAGCCCTAAATATTCTCTAAGCATTTTGCTGGTTTTAATTACAGCATTTTCTAATCACTTTAAGAACTCATTGATTTACATAGGAATACTACAAAACCTTGTAATTAAAAATCTAGGAAAGAATTTACAGGCATAATCAGTATCTACAAACAGTAACCACAGCCAAAGAAGTCAGTAAGCTGGGTTCACAGCAGCTCTCTGTCATCAAAGGGATGTCAAGCAACTTAAGTCCATTGATAAATACAGGACTTCACTTATAATCATCTAATTGTTCTGTATCTTTTGGAGTAGAAGGGTGGAAATTAGGCTAATGGAGCTTCACTCCTGAACCTCCATGTTCCTTTTTGTTGCTAAAAAGGCAAGTAAAAGCATGCTGACCTCAGTCAGAGCTGCCAAGTACCTAAACAGCTAAATCATGCATTTTATGTTTCTTCGTATCATACTAGCAGTTTAGGAACCAAAGCCATGGCAGCTGATAAAATTTTAACAAGTAAAATTGTTTAATAAATGACAAACATAACAAACTGTACATGACTAGCTCAACAGTTAAAGACTTAGGAGGCAGATGAATAAGGTGAGGCCATCACACCAAACTGATATAAATGCATCTTTTCAACTCCGCTTATAGAGGTCAAACAGAACCAAAAGAGCCTGGCACATTTTAAATCTGAGTTTATATGTCTGGTTAGCAGTTTTATTTGTTGTTTCCCCTATTTTAACTGTAATAATCTCATTTAGTCTAATAAAATATAGATAACAATGTTGAAAAGTGTAACACTAGTGATAAACAAAACATTTGCAAGATGTTCAACAACAGTTAATACAATTGCACTTCCTTGTTCTTCATGACAAACAATTACATTCTTTCAGTATTAGATGAAAAAATACTGTATCACCACTGCAAGATCTTACATACAAAATTAGAACTACAGAAAAATGCTTGGAGTTTGTATAAACCCCTAAACTTATTTGCCTTATCTTGTTAAGATTTCTCATATCGTCCTCTGGTAAACAAGCACTTGAGAGCCAAAATAAAACAGAAAATCAAAGCAATTAAGTCTCTAATTATACTATATTGCGCAGATTCATGGTTAGAAAAACTAAGCAATCAAACCATTTGAGGTAGAATTGCAGAATGTTTGTAGCATCCTTTATGATCATCACCAGAGCTCACTAGATGCTAACCACATATTTTCATTAATTAATGCATAGCTCGAGGCCTTTAGATTTCACTCATGAGGTCAAGCAAGAGGAGGCAGACTAATTTCCTTCACTGTTCAGAAGGTAAAAGACAATTCACCAAGTTATGGTGAATCTACAGAATGTACACACTATTTGAAAGAATCAGAGACTCTTCTTTGAGACATGTGACCATCCTCTGATGAGGTGTGACCAAAGCTGAATTTGCATCCACCAGTGACCTGCAGCACGACCTGACTACAGAGCACAGAGCTGCTGGGGCTACTTTACCATCTCTCTGATCAGGGTGCTGCTACTAGCTTGTGATTATTCACTGTACAAATCCAAAGCTCCATGACTGCTCTGCAAATCCCCAGCAGAAACATTCTCACTGCCTATGCTGCCAGGGAGCAGGAGTCCAGTGCTAGCTGAGACAGCCTTGCATGGAGCTTGGCCAGTTGCTGTTGGGATGCTGAGCCCCGGCTAGCCCTATTCCCCTTTAAGCTGGAGCACAATGAGGGAGACACCATGAATGGCCTTGGGACCCTGATCAGGCTAAACAGAGGAAACAAGTGAAGAGAAACAGAACCACAATGGGGGGAGGGTGTGGGGGGGAGCATAAAAGTAAAAACAAACAAACAAAAAAGTAAAAACAACAAAAAAAGAGACGTAAGAACAGAAAACAAGATGCCTTGGGTACTGTTTTGGGAGCCTGCACATTTATAGCCTCATTATGGACTGCATGGATGGACCTGAGAGGAAGGCAAGTGACTGAAGATGTGACCGAAGATGTGTTTCCTGCTGCACAAACCAAAGCGCAGTTCAGGCAGGCTCAGCATTTTTGAGGCTGTACTGAAGAAACACAGAGTAGAGCAGCAGCTGTGCCTTCCTTTAGGGATAATGAAAAAAGACTTCTCTTGGATGATGCACTGAATTAACTTTGATAGCCACTGGAAAAAATGGAGGAGGTGCCAAGAGCTTGATGCCAGTATTTGTGCTCCAAGTCCTTTACACTAGTATTACCAATAGCACTAGTTAAGGTAGTATCATGAGGGGCAAAGGCTGCAATTTAATAAGTACTGCCATAAAACCAATGGAAGACTCTCTGTAATATGCTTTCTGCTTCACACTTCTGCTGGCACCAAATAATTTGGTGACAATAATAGATAAAAAGTAAAGTTTTCTGAATTATTCCGTTCTTTGAAGATCATCAGGAATGTCTCTATCTAGTTATTTAAAAATGGAAGGTGCTGAGATGGATGATCAGTCACAGTACAAAATCCTAAGACAGATAGCTTTTCTAACCTTAGTTATGCAACAGTCACCATCTTCACATGCCAATCTTTTAAAATGTACAGTGTTTTCTTTGCATTTTTGCAAAGACTTATCACTTCTTTCTTTAAAATAAGTACTGGTGGCTACGATATTCTACATTCAATGGCACCGCTTACAGCAAGATTCAGGGTAAAAATGCCGTACAAACTCTCTCATGTAGTTCACCACTGATCCCTCAGGTATTAAGTTTCTGTCATAACAGATTGTCCTGAGAAAAATGAAGAAGGGCATATAGAAATCCACTGTTAAAAGGACTGCATGTGTGCCTTTTTAGGTCTCAGTGTCATCACTAGCGATGTGAGAGCAAAGGCTTCATTTCATTTCAGCAGCTATGTCACCTATCCTGAGATTACACTTTTTCAAATGTCAGGACATATCTTAATTCATTAAAATCTTAATGGCCTTGAGAAAGGGATGATATATTAGATAGACATCCCTAGTGTTGTCCCTGAAAGGACTGTATTAGACATTACTAGACGATCTCTCTTTCATTTTCTCCTTTCTTTTCTAGTGGGCAGTAATCACAGCTCAGTTCTGTTTGCTGCCTCATGAGAAAACTACAAACCAGACTATGGGTCTTCCAAGTAACTGTTCAAAGAAGTACAAGGCAGGAAAGGCAAGGTGGGAAGTTGGGAACTGAAGGTGAAAGGAGAATTGCCATGAAAATGCTCTTCTGTTATTAGATTGGCATGAAAAGAGGTGTCAGCAGGATGCAGAATATAAACCCCAGAAACATCACAGCAGGGTTATCCAGTTTCAGAATATACCAAATTAATGTCACTGCAGCACAGATTACTGCTGTACAGAGGAAAGATGAAAAATTAATGCCTTGGGTCAAAAAAGGAAACTGCCATAGAATAGAGCATTCCAGGAACTACTTTTATGCTGAGATTTAAATTCAACCAATAACAAGAAGTTTTTTGGAAGATGCAGACAGAAGCAGACTACAAATACAATTCAGAGCCATGAAAGTATGCAGCTTATTCCTGGAATAACGTATAATCTCAAATAAAAGGTCAACTGTTATAAAGTAAAATTGAAAAGGGAAACAGTATTTTGTCACTGTTGGATCTTTAACATTTATGAACATTGTGCTCTCAATCAAAATCAGATTTGTGTAGAACAATAGCTCTACCTTCCACTGCAGAACAGTTAAAATAATTTTTTTGAAGGAAAACATACATAAAAACAGGTAAACATGTAGAATTTTAACCTAAATAATAAAAATATATAGATTTAACACAGGATTTTAAAATACAATAATTTCTAGTACTGTAATTGAAAAGAATCACCTTCCAGTCTTAAATCAAAGCTATATAAAAGTGATTAGCAGTTTTATATGGACAAAAAGTGACAATTTAAATTTTAATAACTGGCACTGCAAAAAATACTTAAAAGTACCTTTAAACAGTTGTCAAAATGCACAAACAACCTGAGCTTAAGACAAAACGACAATGTTGGAGTTATCTGGAAAGCACTGGGGACTACAAGCATATATTCTGAGAGCCCTAAACAAGAAGAATGCTTTGGCAGACATTTCACAAATATTTAAAAATATAATTATGCAAGAAAAGCCCCCAAAACCCAAGTCCTGGACTCAAAATCTTGTCAGTTCTCACTTGATCGTGAAGGAATTCATTGCTGCATCACACAAAAGTAAATTTTGAAAGAAAATAATAGGTTCAGTATGTGGGAGAGCATAAATGTATGTGCATTTATCTATGTATGGAAAATGGTTTTTTATGTACTTTTAAAGGTTTAAAAAAAATCTCTTAGATATGCCTCTTCAAAAGATAAAATATTAAACAATTTGTATTCAAGGGTTTCTATAGTATGTAAATAAATAGTGAGATAAAGGAGTACTAGTCGGCAAAGAAAAGCATAAAAATTCATCCTTCTTTGGTGTCAGACTAATTTAAATATACTATTTTATTTTATACATGATATTTCTAAGGCTTAAGTGCCCCTTCTTTAAGAGAACTTCTGGTCTTAGAAAAAATATTCAATATATTCCAAGTTTTCTGTTTGCTACTTAATCCTATTAATTAAGAGTAAACAATCACCACCTTTAGGAAGATCTGAGGAAGCATTAATTAATAAGTAGCCCTAAGGCCACTAAGTATTTCTTTCCAATGTACTTGAATCAACTTGGTTCAAGCCTGGCTTTCTAAATATTCTTCCTACACACTTCTGTGGTAGATTAAGTGAGCAGGCTATTACCCAATTCCTGCTTTCTCATTCCCTGAGACAGATGTTGGCTGTGTTTTCCTATTGCATTCCCAAGACACCTGCACATTCAAGTTCCTTCACTGAAATTGAATTATTGTAATTCTTCTTTTCTTGCCTTGATGACACATTTTACCTTCCTCATGCCTTTTCAGTGTACTGCTGTAAAGATCACCTCTGCGTGTTTTTGCATCTGATCGCTTTCCTCCTTCTTCCCTCTTTTCTTTCCCCTTTATAACATCAAATATAAGTACCTCCTCTTCATGTGGTCTACCCAAGCTCACGTATCTCGCCTGCTACCAACTTCTACTATCTCTAGCTGGCTTCAGATACTAACCCTCATTATGCTGCCACCTTTCCAGTTGGGCGCTTTTGTGCTTTCCTGCTTTGTAAGTATCTGAAGAATAACTTCCTTATTCCTTCTGAGGAGCTCTCTCACTTTCCATCAAGCCTGCACAAAAAAACTTTTAAAAAGCTTATTCTCAGCCAAGACTGTAGATGCTGCACTGCTCAATAATGCCTCATTGACTCCTTGCATTAACTTATGTGTCTGTACCCAAACGGACTATAACTGTATTTTTAGGTAAGCTCTTGTGGCAACTTTCACACAGGGCCTAGAAAAACAGGTTTCTGATCTATCATTAGAGCACTTAATATAAGTAACAGAATGACAAAATACAGCAAGGGGCATTACTTATTATTTATTCATCTGTTTTGTTAGCATTGATACACCTTTAAAGAATATCACTATTTTTTTCCTGAGAAACACAAAACACCTGGCTTCTCACTTTTGTTCTGATTACTCCACCATACTACACAAGCCATAATTCCTTCCAACACTGATGAGTTGAATTATTTGTTTATCTTCTCAAACAAACCTTCTGTTAAATATAAAATTCTCAGTCCTCTTCCCTTTCAGCTGCTGGCTAAATCAATAGTAATAGATGTACTGTAATACAACTGTATTAGAACTGTAATAAATGTATTCTCAATGGAAAGTCTTCTTACTTTTGACACTACAATGGGCCAAATAAATGCAGGAAGCTTAGGTTCCTTCTTCTCAAGACGATTTCTCAAAGCCCTAGATTCCTGGAGCAATTGTGTGATCTTCCTGCATTAACCTCTGAGTGTTAAAATAAATTCAGACATGATGGATAAGATCATTTGGAACTGTTTCATCCTTTGAATAATTCAGGCATATCCTTTGTACTTATTTCTACAATACCATTTCAATCTCTTTGGAGAGGGTAAAACTGCTAAAGACTTTTTAACGTAAAACATATGCAACTCCTATAATTAAGATTCCAGTCTTGCCAGAGACTTTGTGGGGTGCCCTGCTTATATAGGGGTTTGTACAGCAGTATTTTTGCAAAATCTTACCTTGCGACTTAAAACTAGCAGTATTGCATTTTATATTAGTTAAAATTGAAAATAAATTTAAATTGAAAAGGAAAACATGTTTCCATTACCAACACTGCATTTGTTAACGTTCACTTAAGGTTTAGCAAATATACAAAGGAAGACCCATTCTTCTGGCTCAGAGCATCTTTTTAAATCTGCCTATTATGTTTGACTATTTATATGACATATTTTATTGGAATTTGTTAGATTTTTCACAGCCCTTAAGTTATTTTATAGCAGGGACCAAAAGAAATTATTAGTGACCTGACATTTAAGAGTAGTTCAACAGTAGGAATAAATGAAGGATATTGGTACTCAGACAATGTCTCCCTATTTGAGTAATGTTTCTTGGCTTTGCTGCCACCTGCAGCAAAACGCAGGACAGAGTTGCGATTTCTGTCCTACCTCTAAATCATTGCTTTCCAGCCCCTCTTCATTACCTGAAAGTACTAATTTTCAAAGTTTTTGAAAAACCAATAGCAAAGGGTGATTTCTAAACTAATTCAGACCTTTCCAACTGTTAAAACGTTTTGTGAAAAAAATGTATCAGAAGACTGATACGCATGTATTATTTCACTAAATCAAAAAAGGACTTGAAACGAAGCAGAATTGAAACATGTAAGCCTACATATTTATTTCAATTTTTGAAAGTATCATTTCTGCTTTAAAATTTCTAAATCCTACCAATAGACATTAAAACTCCTTTCCATTATACTTAAGTGCTTAAGTTTCTTTTAAGGTAGTCTGTTGCAGGGGTTTTTGTTTTAGTTTGGTTTTGGGGTTTCTGTGTGGTGTATTTTGTTTTTTGAGTTGGTTTGTTGGGGTTTTTTGACAGTAAAAAATATAAGCTTGCCTTCACTAACACTGATTATACAATTAAGAATAAATGCTTAGTTGAATAACTTATTCAAAACTTGCTAAATAGAACAGAACAGTTTAGTTGGATGGGACCTACAATGATCATCTAGTCCAATTGCCAAATGTGTAGTTTTGAAAAATACCAATGATACATATATGTCACCAAGAAGTGACAGGCAAAATCTTTCTAATGCTAGGGGGTTTTATATTGTAATTCCCATTGGAACAAATATTAACACTACAAAGGAAAAGCAGATGGTCCAGCATTAAGGTGGCTTCACTCATTCTTCTCAGCATCAACTCCAAAGTAAGATTTGGCATATTTCTTGCTTCTCAAAGACCACAATTTTTGGCTTCCAAAATGAAAAGCAGTCAGCTCAAGTAAAACATAAGCAACATATAAGCAAATTGTCACTGAAAGTCACCTTAAAGAGCTATCCAAGATTTCTGTCTCTACCTTTTGTGAAAGGTCAACCAGACCTATTTGTCATGACACAAATACAGGGTCTTGCTGGATTTTGGTTTTGCTTTTTTTGTTTGGTTTGGTTTTTTGTTTGTTTGGTTTGGTTTTAGTTTGGGGTTTTTTTTCTGTTTGTTATTTTGTTGTTGTTGGCTTTGTTTGTTTGTTTTTCAATGTGAAAAATAAATCAGTTTTCCAGGTGGCCTTTTTTTATCTCCTGCTACTTCGAAAACTTCCGTGACAGATGAAAAGTTGGTCATAAATACCCAATATGCAGTAAACCTTCAGCATAGTCACTGGAACTGACTTTATCTGAATATTAATACAACTTTATAATGTATACACTATGGTTAGTAGGGATTGTATCTACCTACCTTCTTTTCGTGCTTGAGGTTACACTGAAAACATCAGTCCTATGCTTCATATCAAGTTCCAGTAAGAACTGGATGCCACTTTACACCACTGTCTTAATTTATAAAGCAGTCTATATGAAGCAATCTTCATATTAGGTCACCCATGCCTCCTTCAAGCAATGTACAGGACAAAAGACAAGTTATGGTATCCAAGACCAAAAAGTCGTAGAATCATAAAATGCCAGGTTGGAAGGGACCTCAAAGATCATCTGGTTCAACCCTTCTAGGTACTGCTATAGCTGATATGAGTTGGCTCAGCACCCTGTCAAGCTGAGACTTGTCCAAGGTGGGAGGATCTACCACTTACCTTGGGAGACTATTCCAATGTTTGACTGGCCTCATGGGGAAAAAAAATACCTCTTGTGTACAATTGGAATCTCTCTAGGATCAACTTGTGTCCATTACTCCTCGTCTTTACCATGTGACTCCTTGTAAACAGGGAGTCTCCATCTTCTTAGCAGCCACCCTTTAAGTACTGGAAAATGCTAAAGAAGTCTTCTCTAAGCCTTCTTTTCTCAAGGCTGAACAAACCCAGTTCTCCCATCCTCTCCGCATATGGCAGGTTCTCTAGTCCTCTGATCATCCTTGTGGCCCTTCTCTGGAACCTCTCCAGTCTGTCCACATCATTTTTAAAGAGCAGGGACCAAAACTGAGTGCAATACTTCAGGTGTGGTCTGACAAGCGCCAAGTAGAGCAGGATGACAACTTCTTTATCTCAGCTGGTAATGCCCTTGTTGATGCAGCTGAGCATCCTATTGGCTTTCTTTGCTGCTGCAGCACACTGTTCACTCACGTTGAGCATGTTATCCACCAAGACCCCCAGGTCCCTTTCCACAGGGCTGCTCTCCAGTCAGGTGGATCCTAGTTCAGAGATCTTTCCAGGCAGGGTTTTGGTTTTGTTTCTTTTTTATTTGCTTGTTGTTTTTTTTTTGCAGATTGGACACAAGAGTTGATTGATGACATCTAGTGGAGTATTTTTCTTCTACACTAACCTTTGCCAAAGAAATGGCTTCTAAAGACAACAGAGAATGAGGCCTTTGACTGCATCCAGCATCCTGAACTGCCGAGAAGATGTCTTACAAGTCCATAGCTTTAAAGCACTGCTCAAAGACCCCAGTTGAGGTTGTGACCCTACTGGGCTCAGTACTGTACAAGTATAAATTTATACAAGTATAAAATAAGGTATGACAGCCCTACTTTAAAGAGTTTGTGAACTCAACCTCTCTATCAAAAATAATTTAAGTCTTTGCCAGTAAATTCAGATTTTTTTCAAACTAAAATGAAAAGGACCATCAGCTGATCTTCTGTTTGGTCTCACACAATCAACTCCTGCCAACTTATGATCAGCAGAGTTTCAGAGATAACAGAAAAGGAAAAAGAGAGCAGAAACTCAGCATCTTGAAAATTGCATGAAGCAAGCTGAAAGGGGAGAAATGTTGCTTCCATTAAAACACATGCTAAGAAGGAAGACAGCAGAGAATCAGTAGTATTTTCTCTGCTGAGCCTGTGGAGACCACGACAGAAGTAGTTAATAAACAGAGAAACTGCTGTTCCCTTGGGATCCTTGTGCAGCTGCTGTCTAGCCCCGTGAGACCCAGCTAGCACCAAACTCGTTTGTGCAGGGCAGAGAGGTGAGTCGGATGCTCACCTAAATGTTCCCTAAATGAATGAGTTCAGCTTTCAAAATAAACAGGAATTCAGACACTAATAACAGCAATTCAGTTTCTGCAGACAATCTCTAATATATTCTTAATACCAGGTTTTGGACAGTTTCATTCTCTGCAATGAGTAAGTTTGTTGACAACACCAAGATGAGTGGAGAGGTTGACACTCCAGAAGGGAGAACCACCCTCCAGGATGAGGGGATATTATCTCTCTGATTTATTCTTAATACCAGGTTCTGGGAGATTTCATTCCTTGACATTCCAAAGATAAATTTCTACTGAAAAATAATGCAAAAGAAGTGATAAATGAAAACAAAACATGTTCTCATGTCAGTAGATACACCACGGAATTATGTTGGCTTTACAAAAGAGTATTAAGTACTATTAAATTTGCAGGAAGGTAAAGATGTGTAGAGTTGAAGTTTTTATTAATAAAGAAAGACTGAAGACATTCTGAATCTTTTTGTTCCTTTTTAAATACTACAAAACATAGAGTTAAGAAATGAATAAGGAAGGTGCAATTTTTTTTGTTCTCAGAAGTACCACTTCTTCAAAGAGTACTGATTTTACTTTTAGGATAGCTTCAATGAAAAGACCTTAATAGAAACAAACACAGCTATAGAAAATTGTATCTAAGCATCCTTTATAATTCAAAGCAAAATGGTATAGAATTAAAGGACAAAGAATAAACCTCTTGCTTGTTACACTGTTTTTATTTTGTGTCTCAATGGGAAGAAAATGACAGATGGAAGTATCAAATATGTTTACTCCTATCAGGCCTTTGATATGCAAATGCTTGTTCTGAAAGAATGAGAAATACACTGACCAGCAGACCCTTAGAAGAGGAGCATCACAACCTGAGGGAAAAGAGAGATAAACATTCCTTGGCAGATGCATTATGAATACTGACTACAGCAAGTTCTGCCACATTTTCCTCAGGGAAGTACTGTGTTTTGAAAGGTAACATCTTCACAATATTTGAACGCAAAGAGTGGAAGAAGAGTGAAATATCCCAGGGATGACACAAATAAATAAAATACATCCAGTCGTGCCTTTTTTTTTTTTTAAATTCAGTGCGCTTATAATTCTGTTATGTACCTCCTAAAACAAAACAGACAAGTGCAAACTTCAGCCTCACAATATTTGCCTTGAGAATCTTTTTCAGGCAATGGACAGAAATTAGTTGATTGAAAGGATATGTCAGTGCATTACATTTGATTGCTGCTTTGACTCACTGGCTGGTGGAACCAAGCTGTTCCCATTAATTGCACAAACAATTCAGAGGAGACTGGTCTCTCACACCTTACAATGATGGCCATTTCTGACAGAAACACAATAAATATTAACATTAACTTAAAATATGATCCAAACTGTTTCAAAGTTTGTCACCTTAAAAAAAAAAAAAAAACACACACCAAAAAACCCCTCAAAATAAATTCTCACAAATGGCTGCTAATATGAAAGTGCTTGCAGTAACCCTGCAGTGAAGCCAGAGCAGTTTTCAAATGCACTCAGTCTCTTTTCCACATGTGAAAATCAGTTTTCCCCCTCCATTTCACCAATGCTATTGTACTGCATTTGCATGCAGGACGAATGCTTCATGAAGCAATGTAGAGCACTAAGGTAACATTTTGGTACCAATAAAAAAGCTACTTTACTGAATGCAGCAAAGATTAAACAATCCTTTTTTTTTCAGCTGACAAGTTTGACAGGGTATTAAGCCAGATCACTTGACTAAGATGGTAAAGCCCAAACCAACACTACCAATTTCCTTATGTTTAATGTACTCAATGAACTGCAGACTGTACTTGGGTTTTTTTTAAGGATTCATTATTTTCTACAACTATTACAAGCACAGAAGTCTAATGTGGAGGAAAAATACTGAAAAGATTTTTATCAGGTCACCTGCTTTTCAAGATACCTGCACATCTAATTGTTCACAGTGGAACTACTGTCATGCATTTTCCCAGCTACACATCCTTTTTGAGAAAAGGAGTTCACCATTATTATTTTAATAGCTTATCATGGAGTTTTCTCAGTAACAATAGCTGTTTTGGGTTTTTCCCTCAGAATGCCCATGTTTTATATCCTTATTGCAGTCCTCTTAAAAAACTAAATAAAAAACCTGAAAGCCAAGAAACAAACAAACAAACAAATCCAAGAAAGCACAAACACACACCCTTCAGAAATGGAAAACAAAATAGTTGCAGAAAAACCTAGGAGAATGTATGTGCAAGAAGTAAAAGCACTGATGTTTCTGGAAGTTCAAGCTAAAACCACTACATTAATATATTTTATAGAACTACTACTCATTTCTGATGTAACAGAAAAGTTTAATGCTCTTGTCCTTGAGTTTCAGGTTGAATTGCTCTGCCGATACTATTAACATTTACGTAAAGAGGGATAAGATACAGGAATAAAGAGCCAATCAAATACCAATTACTTACACTGCTTTTCTAGTAACTACACTGATTTTTTTGGATGCAGGCAACTGTAAAAACTACCAAAGACAGAAATTTAGTAAAAAATCAATAGGCTGCTTTATAGCTACTTCACCTTCATCCCTTTCAGGTTTACCTAATTTATTCCCAAAGAGTAGGAAAGCCCATAAATCTGACACAAAGATAACAGTTTTACAGGTTTCTCTTGAAAGAAAATCCTTTTTTAATTGTTACTATTATTAGTACACACACTTTCTTTTCTGCTAACTGTAAATATTACTGTTCAGTAGTTTTCACCATTCCTAGCTACTCTTTACAAATTATATCTTTTTTATACAAGACTGGGTACTGTGAGAAAAAATAAAAAAAGGGGGGGGAGAGAGGGAAAGGAAAAGAAAAGAAAAAGATAAAGAGAAAAAAAATAAAAAGAGAAAAAAAGAAAAGAGAAAGAAAAAGAAAAAAGCAAAGGAAAAAAAGCTGCAAACATTTCAAACTAGAGCTTCCACACTGTGGATAAAATATTTCCTTCTGATCTGGAAATCACAGCTTTCTCAACATGTTTACAATGTAGCAGTTTCTAGTTATGGAAAAGTAACTTCATGCAAAAGAGTCACTACCAAAATTAGCAACCTCTGGTACGAGAATTTAATAACCAAAGATGCTAACTGGTCACGTCTGACTGAATACACCAGCAGCAACTTCAGATGCTTAAGCATTTGCAGACTTTGCTTGGACACTGCAGCACTGGTGAAAAGAGATTATGGGTAAGAAGACTGGTAAATTAATAAAACGTGTGTTGACAGTGTAAAATAACCTCCATCTCACTTTTAGGCCCTTGGCCATACTTGTCATGCATGTTAGTTCCCTCCTGGTCTTTCCAAGACAAAATCTTGATCTGTTGCTGGGGAGAGAGGGTTTCTTGCCAAGGGTGGTGCCGTGAGGCAGAGGTGGCTGTGCCCACATCACCCCCCCTTCTGTGGGAAGTGTGATTCAGCTCCTTATGTCTCTATTATGCCAAGGAGCAGCAGAAATAATTCAGACAAATACACTGATTCTCATCAAACATGCCAGCTAGTGCAGAAGCCTAGAGAAGACCACAGCAAGATACTGCCCACAGGGGAGCCCATCCCAGCAGCCAGCTCTGGTCCCTCATGCCTGCCTCCAGCTGCATCAATGCACAAAAAAGGAGAGGGAGACCTGTCTGTTCCATTGTAGATACAGGTTTCTCAAATGCACTATTACTACAAAATGAGTACCATCCAAGCACTGGATGGTATAAAAGAATAATTCCTCTTCAGATCTTTTTCCCTTAGAGTATTTATTGAATTTACTCTAATTCAACACTCATGGGGTAAGAGCAATCTCAATGCTGCTTTTTAAAAATATGTGGTTTAGTTTTGGGTGATTAGACTAGGAAATGTATTTTAGAAAGGCATATAATTTTATCTGCAGACAGCTTGCAAGCAACATTTTTACGTTTACTGTAAAAAGAAAAATCTCTCTCTGTAGGCTATAGTGATTAGCGTGACCTATATTTGCAAAAGGACAAAATCTGTCCACAGAGAGCAATTCCACAATTATTTGCAGAATTTTAATTTCTAAGCTACCTGGGATGTGAGTGGGTTGTTTTAAAATTTATTTTCATTTAGTCAGTCCACCTCTTCCTTTAGGGGAAAAATTCAGTTTATGCGAGGTTTCTTTATTAACAGTAGTTCATGTTATGGCATTCTTAGATTTAAACACATCACAAAGTTAGCTCTAAGTTTTAAAATGTTGTGATACTAGATCTGGATGTAGATGTCAAATTGCTAGCATAAAACAGCCTGAACTGTTAGAATATATTTTTTCTACAACTTTACTTCATATACTGCTCCTTCATTCTTTAAAACAAAACAAAACACAAACCCACACTAAAAAAAAGTCAAAAAAGTATGAAAAACTTCTGTATAAATAGTAAATCACACTAACGGAGAATTATGAAGGTGGTTGTGCCTGCTGATCCCTGTAAATGTTGTCCTCCCTCTAATCTAAGCCTATACAGTTATTTAACAGCTATAAAGTTGATGACTAGATTTTTTTTTTCTGATTATTATGGCACACATGCATTAACAATTACTTAGTCAACCACTGACTTGATTCTAATTGGCATGACTCTAATGGAAATGAGGCACAATTTTTATTTTGAAACTACAGAACTTTCACTCACCGTTCTTATACTGCACATCACCACAACCGCCAAAATAATAATAATAAAAAATTCCCTGCCAGGTTTATAACCTGGAATTGCTACAAATAAAGTGGTCTGACACTGGAAAATTCTGAGGTCAGTATGTAGTATTTTCATGTGTACATATCAGCACTGCAGGATCTAAAACTGAATCCTAAACTCCTAAGATAAATTATAAAGGACAAGTGAGGTGTTTTAAAAATTCAAATAATAAAGGACCTGGCTAAATTATGTCAGCTTATTCTTAGGTTCATCATAATTACTGTATCAGAAAACCAGCTCTAGCAACAGGAAAGGAAAAAGGAAGTCTGATAGGCTTATGAGCAAAAATAAGTCAGCCACACAACTCACATTTTCTGCAAAAAGAAAAAACAAACCCACATATTTAGTAAAGATAGCATGCACATTTGTTCCTGGGTTTGTTCTTGGGTATATATATGTTGGCGTGTACTTACTTGCCATAGCAAATGTGACTAACCTTGGAGCTTGAAAAGCGTATAGTGCCTACTAATTTTAGCTATGAAGTCTCAGTGGATTTTTCAGCTTTCCAAGTTTGAAACATGCACACAAGAGGCTCCATCTTATAATGAAGTTCCAAAGAAGTGTTCCAGAAAAAATCTGGAAAATGTAATTGGTCTTGTTCTCAGTTTCTTACTGAAATTTCTAACTTATGCTTTTCAATATCCACAGACCAAAATACATATAGTTTAATAGTTTATTTGCAAGTCTGTCCTGAAATACTCTTTTTTGCTTCCTATGGCCCTATACCACCTCACTCCTGCTATCAGATTAAAGCCTGGGTTTCAGAGCCACTAATGCATCAATAACCAATTTCTCCACTGTATTTATTGCAGAAAGCTTTAGAAATTCACAGCTTACAAATCATCACCACACAAATTAAGGAAGAAAGCATTTTCACTAGCAAAATTCAGGTCAATTTAATCTATGTATATAAATTAATACAACTACTACTTTTTTTTTTTTCCTTTTTTCTTTCCCCACCCCCCTCCAGTTAATCTGAGACATTCATCAAAGGGAAAATCTAATGATTTTTAGCAAAAGGAGCCAAGCCAATCTCCCACATACCAGCCAGGTGCCATCCAGAGACCTCAACCAGTTCAGAGCACTGAATAAACTCTGTAGTGAGACTTTTTAGTACGATGGCCATTTCCTTAGGGAAATTATGGATGTAAACAGATTTCTCTTCTGCTAGCCCTGTTTATCTGTTTTTCAGTTAAACACAGTAGTTTATTTTCAGACTTTTCACAAAATATTTGGAATTTCAACAAATGTGAAAAACTTTCACACAGGATATTTCCATTCAAAATTTTAGCCACCTGATTAAGTTACAAAAACAGTACAGCTCACATAACCCAAGTCAATGTATGTCAGTATATGCAAACTAAAATACTTTAAAAAACCCCAACAATACATGAACCACAAAAGACTGAGACATTAACAACTTGTGATTAGAACATGTTTTTTTGACAAAAGTGAAACATTTTGCATGCTGTGGATTTTCAATTTTCTATAATGCAGTCACAATCTATTCTTTTTTTTAATATTGCATGATCAGTCTACTTCACATTTCTTATGGAAAGCATTTTAAAATGCATAATACAAAAGGAAATAAAAAATAATATCAATCTAAATTTCCCCCCCCAACTTTTCTTTGAAGGTAAAATGGATTTTTATTGAGAATTGAAAAAGACATTTTGCAAACTCAAGTTTCTTCACAACACAGGATTTCTCTTAGTAGCTTGGTTTGCCATGACCTGTTAATTATGGTAATTGTGCGTATAATTTTAAACAACTGAAATAAATATGCAAGATGGTAATAATGCATAGCTTATAGATAAAAGTATACGTAGAGGTAATACAATGTATTATTTATTTTCTCTGAGTTAAAGAATCCCTGTTCAGATTTTAAAAAGAAAATGCAAATATCCTCTTACTTTGGGATTCACCTTCACTGGCATCCTAAACACTACAAACCAGCTATGTTTTCAGGCATTCCCCAGTGTCTCTTCCCAGGGTCTTTAGAGTGTCATTTGCAGCTTCTTTTATATAAGTTGTCTGTCTAATGTGGTGGAAAATTTATTGAGCTACAAATAAAAAATACTTTTACATCTTTAACTATCATTCTGGTCTCTGATGTACCAACAATTCTACACTAAAATTCTGGCTGTTCCCACAAAGACATCTTGAACGCACACATGTATAAAGCTTCTCCACAATGCAATAGTTTAATATTGAAGTATGCTACATTTAAAAAAATTACATTTACAAATTTGCAGTGAGATGATACAATGATGAGTATGACCATTAAGACCATACTCACCAAGTGAAATAAATACTTCAGGACTCTAGAATACTCATTAAGCTTGGGAGACTTGGTTTTCCTCTCCCCCCGTTTCTTGCCTTAACTGCCAATACTGACAGATACTGGTATGTAAAATACAGCACATATTCAAATGACTTTTGAATATGAATTTTCAGTTTTTCTATCTTGACTACCTATATTCACTTTTTCCTTAAAGACTTTTTTACAGTAAAATTGAAATCTAAATTCTGACTCTGCATAGAAGATGCATTGCTATCAAATTTACTGTTCCATGGGGACTTTATTAGGGCTGCAACTGAACTGTGCATCATTTTAATTAGAATTAACACTTTCATCTTGTTTATGAATGCATATAAGATAAGCTTTGAAAAATTTAACATCTGGGAATACCGTCAAGCTGTCACAGCAAAATTAAGACATTTCACATACCTAGTTATTATATAATAATAGCCAGCTACCAAATAACTAAACATTCATTGTTAGCATTTGGAGTATGATCTCTTTATGCATACATTTCCATGTCCTTCAGGAATTTATTCATGCTTTGATCACTATCCCTTTGAAGCAATGTTGCTTTAAAGAAAGATATTTCAAGTGCAGTCCTTGACTCTGTTAGATGTCTCACTGGTAGGTACGAGGCCTATTTTACATAATTTATTCTACCATTAGCAGACATAACCCTGGAACAGCACAAGCTTGCTGCAGTGGGTCAGTTCCCAAGGATCACATTCCTTTGCTGAGATATTTACTTTGCAGGGTAGAAAGATTGATAGAAATTACTGTTCAAAAGACCAGCATCACCAGGTTAGCCACCTCTAGTGAAGTCAATATTCTTTACTGTTGAATATTCTCCTCTGATTTGAAGGGTCTCCTACAAGTAAAATTAAGAGGAGAGGGAGCAGGGGGGAAAGCCAAAACAAAACCAAACTAAAACCCAAAAAAACTAAAGCCCTTCAAGAAATGAACCTTCAGCACATCAACTAAATTATTACAGGATTGCATTTTAGAAAAGTGTCAGACCATAAAAAATGGTCTAATTTTGTTAATGGAGCCTTTTAAGTCTACATCAATCACAAAAATGCATGTATTGCTGCTCTGATTGTGATGCTTAAACATGGTGGACAAGTGTCAGGTGAGGTTTAGGAGATGGGTAACAGTCTGGAGATCAGGTCTGAGGCAGATTGTCTATGAGCTGCTGGTGAGGAAACACAGGCAGCTGTTGCCTCAGAGAAAGAGGTAAGGAAGGCGTGAGACGTGAGACCACCATGAGCAGATAATGGCTCCTGCAAGAAGGGCTGTGGGCCTGCTCCAGTGGAGGTCTGGGCTGGCTCCGCATGTTGTGTGGAACACAAGAAAGAGCTGCCACTTATCACTGCAGTTGAAATGATGTCGGGATACATGGATTCAAATAGTGGTTAAGCAGTTGCTATGAACCATCAGCTGTAATGGCACTACTTCAAATGCATACTATAACAAAACATAACTGCATAAACCTCTAGGGAAAAGGTAATATATGGTAACCAATAAGAATTAACTTTAATTTCTTTGGCTGTGCTTTCTTTCATACCATTGCTGTGAGCACTAAACACCTAATAAAAACCTAGATCCCTCAAACTCCGCAGAACTATCCTGTACAGTTGAATATCTATGTTCGGCACAGGAACACACTGTCTGGATGTTGAAACATGAGACTTTGTGGGTTATCTTTGGTAATACTATTTTTTAATTTTTTTTTTTTTAAATGCTACCAATATAATAGCCTCGTTTTCTCATTTGGACAAGTAAACAGTTTTTACATTTAGAAAACATTTTCATCTTAGAAGTATGTCAGAGGATAAAGAAACATGCATACTCCTGAAGCACTACCTCAAACTCTTGGCACGCTATTAATAAAATGGAACATTTAAGGACAAATATATTTTGTTTTTACATAAAAGAAGCAGAAAAATAAGGCATGAGTAGGAGAAAAAGGCTGTAACAAAATTACATAAAGATAAAAACAAAAACAGCAATTGAAAAAATTGCAGAAATGCACTCAATCAAATCCAATTTTTTTGCCTCAAAGTGCCCTAGGAAGGTGCATCCACTGCTTAGAGCAGGTTGATACAGAAGAAACAGAAGATAAATACCTTCCAACTTTCTGAAAATTTTCATCTTAACAACCAGAGAATCCTGTTCAACAGACATACTGAGAATGCTGTTTGCACATACAAAGAATAACCATTGTATTCAGTTTGACTCTCTTCAAATCCTCCAGTCAATTTTAATCACTGATCAGCATAAGAACTATTTCTTTTGTCCCGTTTATCTTTGGAAGTATTTATCTTTTAATCAACATAACATGAAAAATGTTAATAAAAAACTTTTACTTGATGACTTACCTAAAAAGAGAATGAAAGTAAGACCTTTGGGATATAGAAGTAAACTTGTCACCAGAATCTTCCCATGATTTCCCAGCAAATTAGCTCTTTGGATACAATTCACTTTTTATACACCAAAATAAAATTATGAACCATAAGTTAAAAGAATTTTCTGTCTTCAGGACATGTTTTGTTGTGTTTGCTGTTAATTGGTGTTTTGTTTGGTTTGTTTGTTTTGGTGTTGTTGGTTTGTTGTGTTTTTTTGCTTGGTTTTGGTGTCTTTTGAATATCTCAAGATTATTTGAAAAAATCCAAATTATATGAGATGAAAGCTCAGATAGAAAAGAAGATTTAAGAGAGACAAACTACAATATTTACATAAATACCACCAAGATTGATACTGAGGGAGCAGTAAGACCAAAAGAACACATCAGAACTTGTTCAGATTAGCAGATATGGGAAGCGAGATGCTGGGCAAGCAGAAATATTCTACAAAGTAGGTCAATAACAGTAATAATGATAATGCCAAAAAGCAGTAAAACAAGTAGCAACAATAGCACCTTTATAAGATTATCACGGATATGCCAGAGCAGGGGCAGATGTTTCAAAATAGTAAACCAGCATCCCTAAACTGTAAGATGTTCAGCTACATTTCCTTTTATATATTACCACCGGGTGCCATGAGAAATGTTTCTGCAAGTGAGCACTAGAATCTGCCTGCCCAGCAAGCTCTTCCAGCTCCCCACAAAAGATGTTAAAAGCACGAAGGACACCAAAGCACTATGACACTACAGACGCAAAAGAATCAGTTTCCTATTCAGAATTTGGCATCCAAAAGTAACATAGCAGCTGACCTTCTGAAGTTTCAGTTACCGAACCTCTCTTCCTGCCAAGAGACCTCCAAAAGTCTTCAAACAGCACTGCAGCTCAGTAGCCATCCATCTTCATCATTTCTCTGGAAAGCTGCAGGTTCAGCTCTGTAAATTGCAGCGAACTGACCATTTCAACTCCATCAAGCTGAAGGTGCTGAGCCTTCTCGACACAACAGGGACCAGGGAGCAACATACAGCCCTCACTCTGACCCCAGAGCAGCTCTGGGACACACTGCGCTCAAGCAGTGGTGTGAGGTGATGTGCTACCAGGGATGAGGTTTTGTTTTGAGAGGAGCTGTAAAGGCAGTCAAACTTCTGCCCCCTCAATAAGTATTGTGTCACGAACCCTGAACTAAATTACTAAGGACAAAGAAATCTCGGTAAGTGGCACCGCAACTTTCATGGAAGTTTTCCTTTATCTCCTTTTTCTCTTATACAAAGGTGTCAGTCATAAATCTGGTTGTTAATAGTATTGCATTTGCCAGTCAATTATTTCTTTTTCTCTTTGGCAAAAGCTTAAGCTTGTGAGCAGCCTCCAAATTGCTTTGCTCAAATGATGCCTGTAACATGGAAGAAAATTTGGAGACGTGTGTGCGTGTGTGGGTGATTTCTGAGAATCTTTTGAATACTACTGCACTTAAAATCTGAGTTAGTCCATGACATTTGTTGACTTTATAGTCTGTCAACCTTGCTGTGTAAAACACCTGCTTTCAATATTATTTTCAATCTTAAGTTTTAGGAAAAAAAGGGTAAGTTGCTTAGCTAAAGCAAATCTCACCTCACTGGCATTCTTACCAAGAGTTATAAGAAGCAAACACAGTTCAAGTTATCAAACAATCCTACATGTTCTTTTGAATTCGAGACAAACTTTCTGTCAAAAAAGTCTTAGCAACCACTTTACTCCTGCTTGCAATTCCCAGGATACACCCTGCAATAGGAAACCCTTTATTGATTGCTTTTGAAATTACATTTCTCAGCACAAATGCTTTAATAATTGACTGAATAAAATGATGGGTTACCTCTCTGGGAACAGTTCCATTACAGATTGTGTTTTATGGTTTATTTGTGAATGCATTACTCATTAATAACTTTCCTCAGAGAAAGTACAGGGGATTATCTTCAGATTTTAGAGCTCAACTTTATGAGGTCTCAAAGGGACATCAAGTATGTCATAATAATAACATTCTAAAATGTTTAAATTTCTTCAGCTTATGCTTAGTAGCAGCATGAGAAAAAACAAGTGTTGTTTGTTGTTTTTTTAAAGCAAATGAATTCCTAAATTCTGAGAACTCCTGAGCCTGAACTCTCCCTGAATATTATACATGTGTACTTATCTATATGAAGTGCTAAGATTTATTTGAAATTTCTTACCAATATTAACAAATCCACAGCCTACTGTTGTGTTAAAACTTGGAAACTTTCACTGAGCACTGACTACAATTTTTTTCATGGCTGTATGTATTCTTATTATTCAGAGCTCCACCACAAAAAGTCAATGATGAAAAAATATTCCAGAAACTGAATTTCCACTAAGACAAATACAACAAACCCTTATTAAGCCAGAACTGTTACTTCACTGCAACATATGCCTATGGAAGTCCTTACGACATGTTTTTTTACATGATTGTGCAGTTAAATTGTTTCTTTGTCCATGTAGTGGCAACATTTTTATATCACCACTTTCTCACAAAGTATTTATCTTCTGCAACTTTCATTGACTTCTGCACTTAACAAATTTTATTAGGTCTTTATAAATGAACCATTATGGTTTGTCACAGAACACCTCTTCAGAACTCATTAAGAAGTTCATTTTTCAGCATATTAAGTTGATGAAACCTACACACTAAGCAGAATATACTTGACTAAGAAAACCCCATCATCCAGCTGAAGGAAAACCCCCTATGGATGTAACAAGATATAAGCAACCAATACTGAACTTTTACATCCATTAAACAGAGAAGGGTACAGTTTTCACTCAAGAAAAACTCACCTACATTCAATATATTTGATTATTGAAATAGTTAAAGTTGATCGTGTGTTGATCAAGCCAATCACTCCCAAAACACGGAGAAAAAAACTAGTGTGGTTAGCAAGGAGAAGCTGTGTTACTCAAGAAAGGAGAAGCACTTAGCCTCTCCAGTATGTGATACACATTTTGAAGTACAATCCCACCACAAGAAACACAAGAAAGCAATGTAGGGTATCTTCCTTCTTCACCTCTTGCCATACTATAGCATCCTACATATCAGTCTGTTAGTCCTGTTTTTACCAACACAAGAAGAACTTGAATGTTAGCATGCATCAAATAAACCTTTTTCAATTTGTTTCATTAAAAGTCTATTTTGGTAAGCCAAGTATAAAGCTTGACCAAGAATTCAATTATCACTAGATTATTATCATTGGAAGACAGTGGCTTACCCTATCTAGGGAAATCCATCCGCATGCAGATTTACTAAAATATTTGTGAATGAGACCTACAGACACTGTCCTTATTTCCTACTTTGGCACCTTGGTGACACACACATAGCACAACACAAGAGCACCTCCCAGCCTATGTGTACCAGCCCCTTCACACTTTAGAGTATGAGAGTTGACAGACCTGTACTGTTGCTATCTCCACTACCTGCCCTGCAGTGGTGAGGCACACTGCACATGAACCTCATGGACAGAGGGGAAAAAAAAAGATATCAAAGTAGCTGAGGAATCTGCACAGCAAGTTAGAAAATAACAACTAATCAAACAACAATTTTAAAATCCATCCATTCTATACACATTTGAATAGATATATGACTATATTTGAAAGTATTAACATGTACATTTTAAAACTTAAGAAAAACATTAACAACTTGCTTCCAGTAGTATACCAAATTTTGCAATTGGTCATCACTGGCAGGTACTTCTTTCAGCAGAGCAAGAACAAGTAATTGTTATTTACTATGGGCCGCTGCTAATCTCAGATCTTGCAGCCCTATTACCAAGTTATACACAGGAACAACAAAATCAATCACTGCAGTCCCTTTGACAATCTTTGTCTCCTGTTTATCAAGAATTTATGGTAGGATCAATATCCAGAAGTATACAATAACACAAAACCTGAGGCAAGACACATCTGAGTAATTATTGTGCTTTTGCTTCTGAAAATTCAAGTCTATGTGTACAAACGGAAAATAGTGACAGCTTTTCAGTTTGAATCTTGCTATTTAACCAAAGCTGGATTGCTTATTCTGCCACCAACTACGTTTCACACCAAATACTGCACTGTATTGCATATCGAAGAATAAAAGTAAAAAACAATAATTACCTAGTATTAATTCAGTTTGCAAATAATCAGTTTCTTATATCTGCATACTTGATTCAGATACAGTTAGAAAAAAACAAAGTTTTAATTTTTATTTTTACAAAGCAATATACTGCAAAGCAGGTTATTTAATATTTTTTTTTAAATTGAACTAAAAGCCACAGGTACTGTTCAAAAAACAACATTTAAATGATCTTCAGAAGATATCAGTGTAGAAGAGATTATGATATACAGCTACCCCCTTTGACATCCAAGAAGGAGGAAGAATTTTATAGCCTTCCCACCCTCCCTGCTCTCTGGGATGTTCTCAAGGGATGCCTGCTAATCAAAACATGTCCTGCAAGGGTGCAGAGCAAACAAAGAATACTATGAGATAATTTACTATTATTTATATTATTATTTTCTACATTGTATATATTATTCATTATATATAATAACCACATAATATAATAATATAAAAACGACAGAGTTGACACTGACAAATAAATTGTCACTCGGGTCAATCTGTGCCAGGGGAGGTTGAGGCTAGATCTTAGGAAAAAATTCTTCACAGAAAGAGTGGTCAGGCATTGAAACAGACTGCCCAGGGAGGTGGTGAAGGTACCATCCCTGGAGGTGTTAAAAAAGGGGGTAGATGTGGTGTTTTGGGAAGTGGTTTAGGGGTTACAAGTTGTAGGGCAGATGGTTGGCCTTGATGACCTTGATGGTCTTTTCCAACCTTGACGATTCTATGATTCTATGATTGCCACGCCTGACCACTCATTCTAACCTTTTCCGTATCATTTCTATACATGCTCCTGCCTACCTCCCTTCCTGTTCCTTCAAAAATCCACACTCTCTTTCTGCACAAGGTTGTTGCATTTGCACACTGCAGTGACTATCTCTGAAGTGGGCTCACTGTGAAGTTTCACTTGAGGTTTCAGTTGAAAGTAGAAAATCAAAAGGCTTGAATTTCAGGGAGAAATGAGGCTTCAGTTAGAATTTATTTTTTATTTAATCTCCCAAGTTCATATTATCATTCCACCTACCTGTCTGCCCTGTATTTTGAAAGGAAAAAGATACTTAAGAGAATTGAAGCAAGTTCCATCTGCAAGCAAATCACCTGTAGTGCTTAGGAGACAAAACATATCAGCTAATACAGACACTGCAAGAAGTCCCAGGAGCTTCCACACCTGTCCCATTTCACAACAGAAAAAGAACAGTCAGTGGATCTTGTCAGTCCTCCACTCATTCAGCCTTTCTGAGAAATCACCATCTCTGGGTATTCAACAGAGTTGCCAGGGAATTACACTCTCTGTCTTAGGGATCTACTCCAGGGCCAAGAGAACTTTCCCAGCTTTCCTTTACAAGTCTTCCTTTGGTGCTTACAGAAAGGCAAAGAAGAGTATATCCCATGAGTATATAAATACCTGGGAGAAAAAACAAAAGGAACCTTACTCTTTATTGTATCTCTGTAACTATGTGGAAATTTATCACACCAACATACATATATTTTTTCTCTTCTGTTTTACTGCCAGCAGCCAAGTAACTAAACCATGACTGTATCGTTAACTCCTTGGTAATCCAGTAACAAACACATTATATTGGTATGTATATGAGGACCAGGTCAGGTTGCACTTGCAAAATTAAAATATTTTCAAATTTAATCAAAAGGAAAGGATAAAGACAGGCCAAGACCAAAAAACTAACATTGAAACTTTACCACAAATTTGAGTAATAAATAGCAGAAAGAAGTGTTTCTTCAATTAAACAAATGCTCAATGCATTCAAAGAATGACAGAATGGTTTGGGTTGGAAGGGATCTTAAAGATCATTCAGTTCCAACCCCCCTGCACGGGCAGGGACATCTCACACTAGACCAGGTTGCTCAAAGCCCCATCCAGCCTGGCTTTGAATGCTGCCAGGAAGGGGGCATCCACAGCTTCCCTGGGCAACCCATTCACTTCTGCATAGTGTTTGATTACTTAAGAACCTAAAATGAATTCTGAAATTGCTATAGTAATAAGTATTTGCTATATACAATTGATTTCTTATCTGCAGTTAATTTCTTACCTTGATTAAATCACGTTATTTTTGGTAAATCATTGAAGAATCAGACTTCAGTTAACAGTAACACAACTATTACTATATCATACCTAAGAAAACCTGAACTGTTGTAATTAAGTTTATATAGTTTTCCCTGACATGGCCTATATATAAAATATATTTGTTAAATTTAGCACAACCTATCTTGCACTCACATTCAGAAAAGATATTGCATTGAACTTGCTATTTTTAATTGATGTTTATTAAAATCCTGTGCAGTACCTCCTCCAACTATGCTATGACTTGTGAGTGGGGCTGGTACCAATGATTTAGCAAAGCAAGCACTTCATATTAGATTCCCATTTATGAATAGCATTGCCAAATTATTGGTACTAACTTGTCTCTTAATCCCTAAAGAAACAGAAGAATATGTGAATGCTGCTGCTAATTCATGATCTTGAGGAAAAAAAATCTCAACATTAAATGTAAATCAAAGAATGACAGATTGATTTCAGGTTATGCCATTAAGAAATGTTTGTGACACACAAATAACTGTGAAACACTTTCAATCAATGTGACTTTTTTCCCCACTGAGTTCAGCAAAGGAAGACAGTCCCCAAATTAATGAAAAATCCTCTATCAATGTGTCTCTGAACTGTTCTAGACACACTGGGGTATACATTTAATAAGTATGGATATTTTAAGCCGGTTTTGAATTCTTCTCAGACACTTTCACTCTAAAATGATATTTTCACTCTGAAATAATACTTCTTTTAAAAGCAAATACAAGAGAGAGGGAATATACTGATAGATTAATAGATAAAGAGAGATTCATATAAAACCAACCTATATTGAATTAACTGAAATATTGCCAGTTAGGTTATTTTCAGATGCCACTTGCTTCCCTATGATTTTAATAACAGTGGTAAAACTGATCAGACATTTTTATTCCCATTCATGCTGCTTTGTGAAACTATGAGCAATGACAAAGGCAGAATATGAATCTTTATACCATTTAGTTCTTCCTGAATACAGTGTGTACCTCCACAAATATCAAAACACAATTTTACTACTTCAACTCTGTGACAGATAGGCCACAATCACCACAAAGACCTTATTATTCCCCACTGAACGATGTGCTGGTGTGTAATTTAAAGTTTGACACCCTCTGCAAGTTTTGACTGTGTCACAGAGTACATCTGTGAGGAGCACTGACAAAACAAAGTAAAATACTTCTGAGACTCAGATTTTTAACTCCAGCAGATGAAAAGAAGGGACAAAAGAGCTTTGGGTTGGGATCTGGGGGAGCCACCTAGAAGACATTAAGATTGTTTAAGCACATCTCAGGTCTTAGCCGACCTAAGATGTAGTGGCTTCTTTTCTCTTCCCCACCAACCCTTCACTCACCCCCTGCTTATACAAAAAGAAGCTAAATGTAAATTTTAAAAATTTTCCCTTAGACAGTAACGTTCAAATATTTCATGATTTAACAGGTATGACAGAATTAATTGAAGATGTATTGATAACTGAAAAACCTTTTAAACTGTAAATTTGTGATACGTGCCTCAGCCAAGAATCAAAGTCTCAAAATAGGACATTAAGACTGTCTGAAAGATTACTCTCAACACTGGTGCTGATCTCAGTTCAGATCACCATGCTCAAAACAGTCACAGTATAAAATACATTCCCAGCTGCCTGGGCATGCACCTCTACCAGTAGCTTTAGCATAAAGGGCAACGAGACCAGCTGGACAGTAACCCTTCTTACTCATTGTTTAAGCACAAGAGTTGAAGAGTGGGCACTAGTGAAATTAAATTGTTGCTCTTCAGTTCTGAAAGTATCTTATCCATTTGGGTTTGCCTTAGGCGTGACATTAATGAAGGAAGGCAAGACAGACTGAAAATCTGTCAGAAAAAATAGTACTCTTCTTAAAACATGCTGAAGATGACTAAAAGGACAACATCAGACACCTATGAAAATTGTTTCAAAAGACATGGAAGTTCCATCAGATTATAGTTTTCTTTAAATAGTGATGTATCAACTCTTGGGGCAAATACTCACAGCTTTAGGGTATTTCTTATAATTTAAGAGGTGCCTATTCAGCAACAGACTGAACTGCCAATTGAATAAACAAGTGGAGTCAATGCACAGCAGAGAAGTTTCCTGACTGTTTTGAGGGCTTTTATTGCTGGTTATATTGTGTAGGTACAGTTCTAGAATATAACTCACTCACATAATGGACAAAAATTCATTGAGCATCAGTGTCTTGAAAAAAATCCTTACCTGATTAAGAGAGAAAACTTTCGACCTTATGGACAAAATTATCCTTGCTTCCAGTAATAGCAATGCCAAAATTATATCTTCACCATGAGTGCATTTTGATTATTAAAACCAGTAAGATTATGCAACACGTTTCATTTTCTGATTACAATGCATACTATGCTTTAGTTCTCTATATTATCCAAGGCTGCTGTGCAACATTGCCTAATATCCTCAAATCTGAGGAGCTCCTAAGCAAAATATTTGGACAACAGCCATGTCCCTTGTGTAATTCATGGATACGGACTCTTTCTAATTTTTGCTAGAAAGCAAATGTTGAAGCAGAGTGGTAGCTCAGCAGCTACTGAGGTATGTGATTCTCAAGTCACTTTGAAACTGTTATGTACAGTAGAAGAACATACAAATTACACATATCCTTTAGTAATTCTTTCTGAAGCTAAAAACTAACTACTAAGAAACTTTGCAGTATAAAAATATGCATGCCTTTTATGATGAAGTATGTGTCATCTATCCAGCAGTCCTGGTAAGTGGAAAATAAGTCTCAAATGCATGTTCTTCATAGATAGTAGTCTCAAATTGAATCCAGAATAGCCCAGGATCCTGGGCTTTACTCAAGTATAACACAGCATTTACCAACTTTTAGCAATGCATTGATGTTCTAAACAGCACAGAAGTTTAAGTAAACTTCATCTTCCCATTTATGCATGAAATCCAGTTATCACTAAGTTCAACAAACACAACCACCTCTCTTAAGAGCAGGAAAAAGACATGCAATGACACTTGGATTGTGCAAAAGACATACTTTCTTTTCCTGGGTGTGTTCATTGTCTACCTATGAAAATGAGGGGCTGTTAAGGGAATAACCTGCATTCCCCTTTATAGTTAATTTCCATGTTGAAACCTTGATTTGAAACATTCTTCCAGTGCTCTAATAGTGACAAGGTGCAGTGCTGTATTGATCTATACATAACAGCACCACATACAGTCCCTGCAATATTCTTGAAGAGAACTCACCAAGCACAGCTATCCTCAGATAGACAACTCCTAAGATAAAAGACAGTGGCAAAAAACACTCATCAAATAATTGATGCACTGACACCTACTTCACAAAAAAATGTGTTACTACATTTGTACATTAGTCTCTGTGAAAAAGCAGTATTAGATATAAAGCATTACTTAGGTACTGTGATTGAACAATATTGCACACTTTTGATTGTCCCTTCCAACCCCTAGGATTCTGTGATTCTGTGATTTTAAGCTTTTGCATTAATCCTGAATGGGGCTTCTAACATCTCCAATTGAATCTAATACCTAATGATTTTCTACTACGTTAACATGAATGTTATTCACGAAGGCATTCAAAATCTTTTTCTTACAGAAGCATGAATAATGAAATAATCTCTTCAGGTGAATTAATCTCCACTGGTTTTATGTGCTTATCTTGAAAAATCTGAGTTAATTGCCTAGATTCTCTTTCCAGGTATATGGAGGTAAAAATGATGTTTTTAAGTCACTGCTCACCTCATCCTGCAATATATATCTAAAACATGCTAGAGGAATCCTACTCCAAAGCCAGCACTTAATTACAGTAGCTACAGAACAAGTCAAGGTGACTAGCTGATCAACACACTGTGGGCACCTAAAATTAGACCAAGTGAAGGTCATCTTTAGTTACTATAGCAATGCCCAATATCATGACTTCAAATAACCTTGCTTATTTCTGGACAACTGACATTCCTTGAAAACATGATGCAATATTTTCAATACACAATGAGATATACGCTGTGCATACAACATCATAAGACTTTTTTTCTTACCATGGCAGGAGCCATCCACTTCTTCATATCCTACACTGCAGATGCATCGTCCAAGAGGCACAAGCCAATCCCCATCTGCTCCACAATACAATTTTGGAGTATCACGTTCCTCCGCACTCTTCACACAGGAGCCCCGTACTTCCACCAAAGAGGAAGAATCAACCCTTGGAATAGTATCAGGAAACATAGCCAAATTACGGACCGTGAAAGGGCACTTTTTGTAATAAACACGGACTGAGACCAAAGCAATGCATGCTCCAATGTCCTGAAAAGCAAGATAAAATCCTTTCTTGTTTATTGGCCCAACCTCACGAACTTCTGTGTTGAGTTTAAGAATGCGGTCACCCAAGTCCATCTGGGTGAAGCTCTCATCAGCTGCAATGGTGTCAATTTTAGTGTACTGGTTTGGCTTGAACTTTACTCCATGAGACTCCTCTGACTCCATGTAGTAGAGATTGAAAGTTTCCTTGCAGGTTCCCAGTACCCATGGAATACTGTTGCAGTCCCTCAGAGTAAACTTCAGTTCCACATAAATTTTCTGTGCAGCATCACGGGAGATCCAGTTTGTTCGAAGCCAGTTGTTTTGGTTTGGTTCCATCACATTACATACCTGGTAAGTATGAATGGGATGATTGTGTTCATCCATCTCAGTTATGGAATCCCACTGAAAAGAAATAAAATTGTTTGAAAATTAAGAAAAAAATATGTAGCATGCATATGCATATACACAGAGCCCATGTATACACCCACACCCATGTACACGTGGCTTAACCAAGAAGAGTTATTTTCTTAAACTTTAGTGCCAAGAGAGTAGTTACAAACAGGTACCAATTACAGAATGCTACAAGTTTTATTTCAGATACTCTAGCATAAATTCATATTAATAAAAAGATTTTTAAATTAATGTTACTAAGTAGAAGAGGGAAATATGGCCATGTTTATATTAGCAAATCTAGTAAGTCTGAAGACATTCCTAGGCTTGAGAATCAATCATCTACACTGAAAATATTGCTAGAACAGTCCTGGTACACCAGAGGGTTGGCTCTCTGGCTGTCCAAGCAATTCCCATAGGTCAGGCACACAGCCCTGGCTAGGCACTTGCAGCAGTCAGCAGCTGAGATGCAACCACTCTGGTTTGGTGGGCCTGAGGTGTTTGGTGTAGGTTGTCCAGGTTTACAAAATTGTCCTAGAAGCATTTAACTGTATATATACACAGATGTTACATTTCTGGCTCCATAAGGTTTGTATTACACTGATTTCCACTAGAAAAACACCTTAAAATAAGATCAATTAAAACATCTGTCACAGGCATCATGTCTTTATAAATTATCTTTCTTACAATTCAGAAATAGAGGATTTATTTTTTTTCTTCTCCCCTCCTCCCCCCACAAGGTTTTATATTACTTCAACTTCACTAATATGTTCTCAAATTCCAGTGGAAATTCCTCCATACAGGCTCTCAAAAAACATACATCTTTGAAAAATTATCCAAATGCTACCTATGAAAGGCTAATCAAATGCCCAATTTATTACATAATCTGGTACTCTAAAGGATTATCAACATCCCCAAAATAGCTTTGATATAATTGAGTCAACTTTCCACTAATCACTCCCAATATCAACATAGCATTATATATATATATATATTATTTTTTTTAAAATGAAAACACAGATCTAATTATAGCTTTATATCCAAAAGCAGTGTCCCACCAGAAGTTTTATTGCGGCTTTTGGATGTACTGTTGTCTTATAGCATTGACATACCAAATAAGCCAAAAACCTGTTCATCAATATCACTTAAAATGCCACCCGACATTGTTTTAATACTATGAAACATAAAAAATACATTATTTCTGTTCATGGTTTAGAATATTTGGAATAGATGTATTATGAAAATATATTTTGTTAAAATTATTTGCCTGCAAAAAAGATGCATGAGCTTAAAATTGAGAAAGAAGTTGAAAAGTCTATGGAGTATCTTCACATCTACCAGCTTTCTCAAATTTTGTTTCTCCTTTGGTTAAATTAACTGTATGACATTTTAAAATTTTATATTAATTACATACAGGTGTACACACATAACATGCCAAAGAACATTTGAATTATGCACTATATACAATTCTAAGAACCTTACTCTTCATTGTTCAAATAATTTCAAATTCTGTTAGCGCCATGATAAAAACTCACACATTTTTCTGATTTAATACATACAGTATCAAAATTAAAGTTACACTTCTAAAGATGCATTTTGAGTACTTCAGCAGCTGAATATTCATACCTGTCTACTTAACTCAGTATTTCAACAGAGGTCTAGTCGGCCTGTGGCCTACTGGATTGGGAAAAATTTAGGAAGTACAAATTCAGTTTATGTTTTTTAAACAATAACAACCATTTAGAAACACTGTGGAAAGAAAGATTTATCTGCCAGTCTCTTTAAGATGAAAGATGATGGTACTACTTAAGAGTTAGGTGATCATTTTCAGAAAAATCCTCAGGTATCAGATGACTCGAGGCCCATGTGAACACATAGAAAACAAGCTGACTTTGAGTTTTAAAAACAAATAACATCACTATATGGAAATGGAGGAACATGCACATCCCCAAGACCTTTAACTTCATCTTTATGTAAAAACAACACAAGAGCACTCAAAACCAACACGGGAGTGAGAAAAGAGCAGAGGAGAAAAAGTGCAAAAAGAATGCACCTTCTTTAGGAGTGAATTAATCCATCACGGTGGAAGCAACAGAGAAAAAAGAAGAGAGAGAA
>NW_009954613.1:1611-2445 GCF_000747805.2 Chaetura pelagica | reverse complement strand
ACCCTTGCTTGATGTGCCCCAAAGTCTTCCCCAAACAACCCCAGCTCCTCCGCCACCAACGCTTCGTCCACCGCCTGGAGCGGCGCCACCGCTGCCCCACCTGTGACAAGATGTTCAAGAAGAAGTCCCACCTGAGGAACCACGCCCTGACCCACACTGGGGAACGACCCTACCCGTGCCCAGATTGCCCCAAAGCCTTCAACTCCCAAGCCAACCTCCTCAGGCACCGCTTGACCCACACTGGGGAACGCCCTTACGAGTGCGACCGCTGCCACAAACGCTTCACTCAATCCTCCTCCCTCCGCCAACACCTTCTCCTCCACACCCGTCGCTCTCCCTACTGTTGCCCTGAATGTGGGATCTGTTTCCCACGCCCTGCACGGCTCCTCCTCCACCGTTACCACCACACGGGGGAGTACCCGTACAAATGCCAAGAGTGCGGGAGGACTTTCCTCCTCCGCCGCCTCCTGCAGGTGCATCAGTTGGGCCACTCGGGGCGACAGCCTCACCTTTGTGGCACCTGCGGGGCCTCTTTTGTCACCTCCCACCAGCTGAGGCAGCACCGTTGTACCCCGGGGAGTGGGAAACGTTATGAGTGCCCCACCTGTGGGAAGAAACTGGGCTCGGCCGCTCGGTTGAGGAGCCACGAGAGGAGCCACGACCCCCAGGGGAGCCAGGAAAGGGGGGTGGGGGGGCGCCCCCCCTGAAGAGGTGACGACCGTGGAGGCAACGACTGTTACCCAGGCACGTAGGAACAGCTGCCCTAAGAGCTTTGAGTGTGGGGAGTGTAAGAAGTTCTTCAGCACTGAGACGTCACTGCAGGTTGGTGAAATG
>NW_009954613.1:0-215 GCF_000747805.2 Chaetura pelagica | reverse complement strand
CCTCCCCCCTCCAGGTTCACCAACGTCCCTACCCGTGCCCAGAGTGTCAGAAATGGTGCCCAGAGAGTGGGAAATGGTGCCCAGAGTGCCCACCTGAAAGGTCTCCCCCCTATTCCCCCGCCCAGGTTCACTGCCACATCCACACGGGCGAACGTCCCTACCCGTGCCCAGGGTGTCAGAAATGGTGCCCAGAGTGTGGGAACTTGTGCCCAGAG
>NW_009954611.1:635122-637376 GCF_000747805.2 Chaetura pelagica | reverse complement strand
TCACAGCGGCTGCCTCATTGAGGAGGGTGTTTCATCAGGCTCTTGTGCAGGCAGCACAGAGATGGTGGAGGAGGTCAGAGCCTCCATCAGGCAACAGTGGGAGGAGAAGGTGCTGTGGGAAGTGATGTGGGGACGTGATAGTGCAGGATTTGGAGGTGAAAGCTGATCTGGCAGTGGCTGTGAAATAGTTGATGGATTGGGGAGGAGGTGAAAGAGGGAACAGATACAGTCAGCTGAGCAGAAGACCTTGACAATCCTGCCACAGACATTCTGATGGACCTGGGAAGGAGAAGGTGAGACAGAGCCAAAGGCTCCAGCGATTTGAGCAGGACTGGGACAGAGTTCACGGGGCCACTCCTACCGCCCGCAGTGCCCAGAAGTACCATGGCTTGGCCCTTCACTGTGTGCTGTCCAAGCTGCTGGGAGAGCAGCAGTGTCTTCATCAGTCCCAAAGTACCGTTACAAAACACTTCCTAGCCCTGGGATCTGATACCATGGTCCCTTCAGATTGCAGAGGAAAGCCTACCAAAGGTTCTGTCTCCAGCACTCTCCATTCAGTAGAATCTACTTCAAATCTAGGCAGAAAAGCAAGAGCTGGCAGCTGCTTTCTCCAGATCTAGCACCCAAAGCAGCTCAAAGGTAATTTTTGCATATTTCTTTCTTTTTCTGTAGCACTTTCTGCTTTGCAGAGAGTCAGAGCACAAACTCAGCAGCCCCAGCAAGCCTGCATTATTGCAACAGCAGTTCAGACATTTGGTCTCCTCCAGATGGCTCTGGCTTCCAGTGCTGGATCTTCTTCCCCTCCTATTCCACACGCAGCCTTTGCTTCCATGTCCCAGTGCATGTGAATGCTCCTGCCCTCCCTTCAGTGGGCAGGTCTGTGCAGGCTGAGGCTGCTCTGGGGGCAGCAGGTTAGGGACAGCATGGTTACCAACCCCCAGACCAGCACGGGGCTGGGATGCAGACCCTGCCCAGGGGAGACTGGGACCTTTGGACAGGGACCCCTGAGCCCAGGGGCAGGGGCAGGCAGATGTTGCAGGACGCCCAGGCAGCAGCTGTGGTGGGGCTCAGCCAACTGCTGAGCACACCCCAGGATGGTGCTGGGCTGGGGACTGTCATACAACCCAGCAGGGCTGATGCCCACTGGGACAGTCCTTGCCATGCTGCTCAACACAGGAAGAGCCACCCCCTCCTTCCCTCCATGTCCCCAGTCCCTTGTGCCTGGTAAGAAAGGAGCCCATTTTTTTCCAAAACCCCTGAGACAGCAGGACACAGAGGTGAAACTGAAAGGAAGGGGAAGGGGCTGGCTGCAGTGACGTAGGTTAATCCTGGTAATGCTACATGAAGGTGCTGTGGAAGGCAGCACCTTGTCTGTGGCACAGGGCAGAGAGTGTGTAAGTGCACTTCTGCATGCACGTGTGTACCTTTGCACAGAAAGAAAACTTGCCTATCAGTGCAGCCCAACTCAGTGCAACACAGAGGTATGAGAACTAGTACAGGAAATAAACTCAGGAAAGCAGAAAAAGATTAATGAGATGTTAATTTACTGGGGTGCTGCTAAACTGACCATATTGCTTCCACTGCTAAGCCGGTCTGGATACTCTGCATGGCACTTCTATCACAGACACAGACCTGTAGGGTGATATTTGCTCTCTCACCTTTTTTGAGGGGTATCGGTAAGTAACTATGTGGGAAAAACCTCACTTCAGGCATCCTGCATTGATCCAGAGCTCAGCAGAAGTAAAGAAAACACCTGAAAGCTAGTATGTGTATTATCAAGAAAGAAGTTGTTTAATCACAAACAGGTTCTTGTCTTAATCAGAGTTATTTATTCTCTAAAAATCTCACATATACTTCTTGTATAGCAGTAGAGAAAAATTAGGACTACCATTCTAAAACATTATTGAAGTTATATATGAAAGGCCACCATTCTGCTAGTAAAGGTTTCCCCTCACAGCTTAGAGTTAAGCTGTGTCAGCATCTTCTCAAGCTTTATTGCTAGCGCCATGTTACCTTTGATCCTTAATTTTCCTGACATGAAGGCCAGGGTTGGCTTTAGTTTACCTAAAAAGAAAAAAGAGAACCATTAGAAAATTCAAATTAACTGGAGAGATCCTGTACACAGGAAAATGTAATGACACTACAGTGAGATCTAGCAGCTGTATGGCTACCAAGTTCTGCTCTGCACACTTAGAATCATTAAGGTTGGAAGGGACCTTAAAGATCATCAAGTTCCACCCCCCCTGCCATGAGC
>NW_009954611.1:631629-634582 GCF_000747805.2 Chaetura pelagica | reverse complement strand
CTTGGCCTTGTTGAACTTCATGAGGTTGGCACTGGCCCACCTCTCCAGCCTGTCTAGGTCCCTCTGGATGGCCTCCCTTCCCTCTAGGGTGTCAGCCACACCACACAGCTTGGTATCATCAGCAAACATGCTGAGGATAGACTCAGTCCCACTGTCCATGTCTCCAACAAAGATGTTAAACAGCACTGGTCCCAACACTGACCCCTGAAGGACACCACTTGTCACCTGCCTCCGTTTGGACATTGAGCCATTGAGCACAACTCTCTGGGTGTGGCCATCCAGCCAATTTCTTAGCCATCGAGTGGTCCACCTGTCAGATCCATGCCTTGTCAGTTTGGAGACCAGGATGTCATGTGGGACAGTGTCAAACGCCTTGCACAAATCCAGGTAGATGACGTCAGTTGCTCTGCCACCATCCACCATCTCTGTAGCCTTGTCGTAGAAGGCCACCAGATTGGTCAGGCACAACTTGCCCTTAGTGAAGCCATTTTGACTGTCACCAATCACCTCTTTATTTTCCATGTGCCTTCGCAGACTTTCCAGGAGGATCTGCTTCATGATCTTGCTGGATACAGAAGTGAGACTGACCGGCCTGTAGTTCCCTGGGTCTTCCTTTTCCCTCTTTTTAAAAATAGGGGCTATGTTTCCTTTTTTCCAATCAGCAGGAACCTCACCAGACTGCCATGACCTCTCCAATATGATGAAACATGGATTAGAGATGTGCAGAATCAAAGTCCAACAGATTGACTAGAATCTTTCAGAAGCTACACTCTCTGCTAAAATGTCCATACCCAGTTAATTCAAGCAGCTTTTTTGCTCTTTCTCTTCACAGAATATAAGAGTTTAGAGAAACCTACTCTAGCCTGGGGAGCTCTAGCCTATGCTTTCCCTTGAGACACAAGAAGCAGAAACCTTCTCCCTCCCAGGATCACATAGCGAGGAAGTGTCTATTGGCCCATCAGTGGAAGGTTTCTGGGCACCAAGACCTGCACCCACCCTGGCAAATGCCTTTTCCACTCACCTGTGAACATTTTCACAAAGTCCGCACTTGACATGCTCATAACTACATCCGCCGTCACTGGAGGCTTTCCAGAACCAGCACTCCCACCCTTGGTTTTCAGGTCAATGTACCAAGTGCCTCCATCATCACCTGAACAGAGAGTGTAAAGAGATGACCAGGCAGCAACAAGTGCCAAGCCCTCCCTACTCCTCCCTGACAGAAAGCCGTAGCTGTGCCCACCTGGAGCAGTTACACAACACTACCAATGTGGCAGGACTTTGCAAGAAGGTGCCACTTGCCCCATGCTCTGCCTGCAGCCCAAGGCAGCCTTGGGCAGACATCCCACAGGGCCACATGCAAAGGCAAGAGCCCAAAGGCAGCACTGTGCTGACACTGTGGTGGCAGCTGATGCGTTTACCACCATGTTGCCTGCAGCCTGTCTTGTTACACTGGCCCTCTGTGGTGAGGCCAGTGCTGGGGCAAAGCTGCCCATAAACACCAGGAGGGACAGCAGCTTCTGTGCATCACCATACAGAACAGAACTAAAGGGTGTGTCTTTGGAATCAGCTGAAGAAGGTGTTTGTTTGAAAATACCCAGCACCTGATGCTAGGAGCATGAGTGAGTGTTTGAAGGCTTTCCAAGCCATGGCCTTACCAGATAAGTCAAACTGGAAGACTCCCTGAGTAGTTCTCACATACTCCTCACTCAGTGCCCCCTGAATAACTCTGAATGTTTCTGCAACAGGACTCAGTGGCTTGGCTGAGGCTGCTCCTTCATGCATTAACTTCTCTTCAGATGCTTGGGAAGCACCTACAAGACAAAGATTATTGTTCTCTTTCAAACACAAAGCTCTTTAAAACAGCATGTAGAAACATCTATCAAGACCTCCCTTTGAAAAGATCTCAGCTTCACAGTAGGGCAAGTTAGTATTTTCCCACTACACTATTAACTCTGATAGAGGATGCTTTCAGCACCTGGGAATCTGAACAGGTGTAGAGCACTAAAGACAATTCTGCAATATATTTCACTTCCTACCATGCCAAAAGAAAAGTGAAAATCAAAACGCAGCAAATTTGGACTGTTCACAGTTCACTACAGATGCTTGCACAGCACATTGGTTTCTAATGCAATCTACAAACCCCTGACAGCACTCACAGAACACAATTCCATGTCTTTAGTAAACACCAGTTTCACCTCAAAATATTTCAGTCTTCTCCACCTTGCTAAGAACATAGATATACTCATTAAAGCTTATGCACAGTCTTATAAGCTGTACATCAATTCACTGCTTCAATCAGTATTTTACTGCACCACAGTGACCATGTACATTGAACAGTAACACATTTACAGTGTACAGGGCTGAACAAATTGGACAGCCTCTGAAAATGTTGTCAAAACCTTCTCAGGTTAAGTATCAAAAAACAGCTAGAACTGTTCTGTGAGTCCCTGCTAAATCATCTGCATTGTGAGGCTCAGGGAACTAAGACCTGGCAGAACAGTCCTTGTGCGACTCCCCAAAAAGCACTGGCAAGGGAAAGGGACTATTCAAACTTTGCCTCCTCTGCCCTTCTCTTTACCCTCTTCTGGCACTCCTGTGAAACTTGCTCAGCATTCTTCCTTGCCTTCCTACTTGTCACACTGCACTTCTGAAATACCAAAACTGATGCTTTTGTAAAAAAGGCTTCTCCACATCATCTAAGAAATGTTTAAATTGTGTAAATCGTGCAACATCAGTTAAGAAGCAATGGAGGCTTTACGCTGTGTTCTTTGCATATGTCAAGTCACACAAGACACTCCTGCAAATGTCCTGTTTGCCATTTCATTTCTTTTTCCAGCAATATTTACCTGTGACCTTCATACTGCCAGAATTCTGATGGTTAAAAAAGGATTCTTCAAAATAAGGCACTGACTTTATACCATCAATGTCCTGCAGGATGTAACATTCTTTCCCT
>NW_009954611.1:630546-631556 GCF_000747805.2 Chaetura pelagica | reverse complement strand
CTACCATGTCTTCCTTGACTTGTGGCTGTCTTGCCAGTTTCAGAAACCAAGAAGAAGTCAGGCATCAGAGGGTGACCTAAAAGGGAGGAAAAATGTAATAGTATGTCCAAGTAAAGTCAGACAGCACAGACAGAAATCCATTTTTTATGAAACTACAGTAAAGTTTTTGAGTATTTAAACTACAATTTGAAGGAAAGACATAGCATGAAATAACATGTTTAGAGTTTAGTCCATTTAAAAGCTGATGTAGGAGTCTCTTAAAGTTGTCATGAAAAACATTTAAAGGGGAAAAAAAAAATCTCACTAGCTGGTAAATAGTCTTATGTACATCTACAATGTATGTACATTATCTTTTCATTAAAGTTTGGTGGGGTTTTTAATTATCTTATAAGCACTTGATAACTAGAATCTCAATGGACTTGTACATATTTCCAGGAAGGCACGTTCTGATAGATGACGCAATGCAGCTTTTTACTGACTTATTTAAAGAGCCCCATATCAAAACCAAAACCATATCAATATTGTCCATACAGCCTTCCTGAACTTAATTGTCATCTTAAAGATCTACCTTACCTGGTACAATTGCATAGACATCAAAATCCTTTACTCCTTCTTCTCTCAGCAGTTCTTCATCAATAATGAAGTTTCCAGTGAAACTTTTTGGTTTTGTCAAAATGCAATATGCAGCATCTGCGATGATGTCTGTTTTCCTGCATTGTTTTTCTATCCCAGCTCCTCCCAGCATATCCATAGCAGCTGTATGTATGGCTAGAAAGTTCAGAGGGTAAAAAAACAAAGTTTTAACACTGACAACATGAAATGCCCATTTCTCTGACAAGTACAAACTTTGTTTTTCTTTCATGCAATAGAAAACTGTAGGAAGACAAAGCTATGAAATACTGCCAACAAACCATTTTCTACAAGCACCAGCAAAAAACAGAAAACTACTAGAGGAACCAAAAAGTGGACTAATGAGCAAAACTTTTTATTATATTCACATCTCTCTTTCC
>NW_009954611.1:619722-630133 GCF_000747805.2 Chaetura pelagica | reverse complement strand
CCCTTTATCAGTGGTCCCCTACCCACAGATTTCCTCAAGGTTCTTCAAGACATGAAATACTAACAGTACAACTATTTTTCCAGTGAATGTATGAAACATCAGTCATCAAGAGATATGTCCTTTTGCGATTATCACACTGAAGATCTTGATGCTTAATTTTAGCCTTGTAATAATTTCCATGAGATACCAAATAACTTGTTTAGTATTCTACAGAAAGGCCCAAGAATAAAATCTAGATTTCCTAAACTGCTGGTTGTTTTATCAATCAGTTCTACTAACTTCTGCACCATTCCATTCTTCTTCTTTATGCCTCCCCCGAGGGAGCTACTAATACAGTGGCATGTTCCTGCCTAAGCCTGCAATTTGCTCTTTCAGGTTGAAGAATCCATTTCATTTTTCTCTCATGCTGTTTCATAGAGAGGCAGCTTGGTTGTAGCTTTCAGCTTAGTCATGCTACTGTTTTCCCCTCACACAGTTCTGCTTCATTACTTTTTCCAAGCAGCTGTTCAAGACATAGCCTCTGAATTTTGGGACAGATTCACAAATCCTCTGCTACAGCTGGGGCTGGCAGATCCTGGAACCAGAAGGATAAACCTGATTTTAAATAACTTTTGTCCTCCTTTCAGTGCTTCCACTGCACACAAAGTAACAGAAGCTTTGATGCAGAAATTATCCCAACATACTTTACAAATAAAAGAAGAGGTGCTGTGCAGGACACTCCTGTCTTTAGGAACTCCCATATTAAGAAATAAAAAAGTATGGCAGATTTCAATGCTGGCGAAGGAGAGCCTGTCAAAGTGTTTTCTAGCAAAGTGCACAGTGGGTAGATAACCTTGTTGACTCCCTTATTTTACTGCTCTGCGGTGAGGACCAGCCCCTAGGTTTCATTTACCTTTGACCAACCTCAGCTTCTTTTTTTCAAATCAACTAAACTGCTTTAAACACAACCTAAATTAAAAATGTACATAAAAATACTGTTCATGCACCTGGATCTCCCTAGGTCTTCTTCTAATTTTTAAGGATAGGAAATAAATTTGCCTTTCTTTGATCCTCTGAAATGCAATCTGCCCTGCAAGATTTTTTATTATTATTTTTTTAATAACTAACATCAGTTCAAAGAATATTTCTGTCAAATGCTCTGAGGATATTTACCAGGTTCTGTTGACCTGAATACATTCCACTATTCTGTGGATGCATTAAGCTGTTCATATTCCTGACACACCCTTCTGTCACCTCTCTCTTAGTGTCAACTATTACTCTTCTGAGCACAGTAAGCCTATGCTCACAGACTGAAGCAAAGATGTTTTAATTAGGCACTGCCTCACAGTCTGGCTGTACATTGTCCCACCTATTTCATGTAAAGTGCTTCTGGTTTTCCTCTAATGTACACAAAGAGCCTTCCAGTACTGTCCCAGGACACCTCTATTTCTTACAGGCACTCTTTGTGATGGGATTGCTCCCTGCCCTTTGATAGGCTCCCTCTTTCACCTGGAGAGTTCCTGGCATCTTATTATCAGCATATTTTTCCATGTGTTGCATTAATCATTAGGTACCAGCATCCACTCCAACACTGAGGCTAATCACATTTCTATGAAATGATAGTGGATTTTTAATTAAGGCGGTTGCAACTTTATTTTATATACTGTGGAACCCTGTCTCTCTGGTGACTACAGGGAAGTAGTGAACTTCCTCACTTTTGGAAGACAAACCTTTAAAAAAAAATATTGTTTGTGCTGGAGTATTTGCACATTATTATCCTCTTTTATACTTGAGGGCACTTCAGGTTTTGGGGAGGCATCACTGATTTATACAAACTTTGAGAGCTCATCTAATGTTTTTAACTTAACTTAGGCTGAATGAGCAAGACTGGATTCAGCAAACACAAAGCTATCTGCATACCTTTGATTTCATAGAATGCTTAATTACTTTTTAAATTACCTTCCAGCATCTCACAGAGATACATCTTTATTGAAAACATAATTTATTAAAGTGTTCTGTTGTAGTTTGTAAACAGAATCTTCTTGCACTTCCAGGCCTTATGTTGTGCAGGCTCCTGAGAGGAAGAGGTATCAGCTGCACTCTGTAGTAACTCCCAGCTTCTGCGGCATTATTCCCTTGCCTGTTTTAGCAGGTACAAATATGTTGCCAAGGACACAGTGGCAACTCTGATGCATGAGAAAAAGATACTACTTTCTTTGGTTTAGGTTGCCTCTCCAGTAAGAATATCAGATTTTAGAGAAATGCAATAAATGCCATCACAGACCTCTGTTAACATCAGACCACACCTGGGACACTGGTACTATTACTGACATTTGGAATGCATCAAAATATGCAAACACTGGAAATAAATAATGTAATCAACTATGCAACATTTAACACCTAATATAATCAAGAGTATGTAATGGCCTGTAAAGTTAGTCATTCATCTGAAAAATTTCTCATCCTGAGTGGGCAGTCAGGTTCTGTTTTCCCTTGCCATGCAAAGAGGAGGCCCAATTATTCATAAGGGTGGGGAAAAGCACCTACATTGCAAAATAATGACCTCTTATAACCAGCTGGTCTCTTCAGAAAAAATCTTTAGCTTTCCACAGTATGTAGGGATCCAGAAAACCATCAACTCTTCCACAATGATACTGGATATTTTCTCTGCTGTATCCATAATCATAGAGAGAAGGTGCTGAAGAATCAGAAAGCTGTGGAAGGTGCATGTATTGTGCCTATGCAGCATGCAAATACGTGTATTTACAAGACACAGGTAATCTTGTAACATCTTTTGCATGAGAAAAGAAGTTAAATTAGTAATGTTTCCTGCAGCTTGACAGCATGTCTCTGTCTGAGTGAGAAATCTGGGTTAATTCCTTCACTAGCTCTCATATACAATTTACATTGCTTAATCAGCCAGTGACCTAAAAAAATTTCTTTAAATGGTACCTAAAAGATCACCTTCACTAACGGAAAAGCAAATTGCTTCTGCATATAGGATTCTGAGGAGCTATAATCCCCATGCAGCAATGGCACTTTAGGGACAAGCCGCTGAAAATCTGGATGCAAACATTTCTTACACTGAAGCACTTGCCTCAGAAGAGGATCTTGGTTCCTACTGATACTTCCTCTCCCTCCCTCCCCTAATTAGTTAAGGGAATAAACTCTGCAGCTGTAATGTTTCCTAACACAACAGCTGGGCTCACATCTCAAAAGGGCATGATGACCCTTAGTATGATGTTAATGCACACAGATGTACTTGGGGTGACAGACAGACCTCTTCAGCACACAGTCGACTAGACCTTGAATGGCAGCCCTGATCCCCACTGACCTGTAGACAACAAGCTGAAGTTAACACAACCTGAGAGCATGGAGTTGTTTTTCTTCCACTGAGCTCTTTACTTCCCTGTGATTTGCAAGCAGATGGTTATGTGAACAACCGTTTGCTGGCTCACTGTGCCAAAACTTCTAGGAATAGGGGTTTTTAAATTATATCTGCATTTACAGAGGTATGCACGTTGCCAATTCCACCTATGCTCTGGCAATTTAACTAGCAAGGAATTCTAAACAATGCTACATACACAGACATTTAAACATGTTAATACTTTTGTGATCTGGGTGCGTGAGAAAGAACACAGACAAGCCAGATACTACACAGTGAGAACTACAAATGAAAACCAGCACAACAAATAACACAAAAGAACTGCCTGGTCTCCTGATTCAATTTCAGGAGAAGACCAAAGTACAATCAAAGCCAAATAAAACAAGCCATAGAAGACAAAATACAGAAAGTCATTAGTTAGTACCATTAAAAAAATATATATTAAAAATCACCTGTTTTAGGCCAGAGCGCATTGACAGCAACTTCTCCTTTAAATTCTTCTGCCATTCCCAAGACACACATGGACATCCCATACTTAGAAATGGTATAGGCTAAGACAATAAGCACAAAAAAAATATAAAAACCCACACTCTATCAACAGAAATGTAATTATAAAGGAAAGAAGAAGCCATTCCTTTTAGGTGAGGCACAAAACACACCAGAGAACAATTACTGCCAGTCTACACACAGTGCTGAAGATACAGGATCTTGCATTCTGGGCTGGCACTCCCTGCACATTTAAGTAAGCATGGACATGGCTCCCAAACAAAATAACAAGAAAGGCACTGAATGCTACTCACCACAATGATTTTTGAACCACATAGGATTCAAGTTCATAGGTGGGCTGAGGTTCAGGATATGGGGGTTCCTACTCTTCCTCAAGTGGGGAAGGCATGTTTTAGACCTGATAAACAGATTCAAACAAAACAGTTACTTATTACATGAACACCTGTAATGACAGGAAAAAACATACTAGTAGACCAGTATTTGCATTTTCATGGAAATCCAACACTAAGCTAAGACTCTGCCCTTCTATCAATTATATAACTGACATAAAGAACAAAAAAAAAAATATCTGTGCTAGCACACTTATCTCAGGTCTAGCATTCACTCCTGCTAATAAGACCACATTCTTCAAACACTGCAGCATCATCTACTACAGCTGATTTTCCAGATGCTCAGAAGCCATAACCTCCACTTAATAGTTCTGGTAGGGGCAAAAAACCACCATGAGGCAACAAGTAAAATTAACAGTGCAGAGCATCATTTAGTCATAAATTTATTCTCTTCTGATCACATACGTATTTATTCTTTAAAAACATGTAAAAGAAATAATACAAATACTCCAAACAAAATTTAAAACTTTTCTCTGCTGACTGGAAAAGTTGGTATTTCATTCAACTATCTGTAAATCATAGCTTTTACTTTATTGTAATAGTCATTTGACTTAACTTCTAGGACTAGGGTACAGGCTTGCACTTGATTTCTGCTGGTGAATTTTAGTCATGCTTCATAGTGAGGACAGCACCACAGCAGACTACACCACTGACCTACCATTCACACATTTCAACAGGACCCACAAGTACAGTCAGCCAAAGAAGGGACACCGTTGACTGCAAGATCATTAAAGTAGTAACGTAAATCATTTACCACCTGCTTAAATGTCCTACGGTCTCAACTCTTTTCAGAGGCAGTGTGTGAGGTTCACTAACAGATGTCTCAATTTCTTAGAGCACAGGAACCAAGAATATGCCAACAGTTATATTCCACAACATGAAGATCCTCCCCACCACCTCTTAGCAAAAGAACGTTAAGGAACGTAATCACAATATTTGAAAAACAGAATAATCGTCACAAAGGAGAATGACAGATACTACTCTAGATAAAACTTTAATACAAAAGCTCCTGATTGCATCAAGTAACAACTGAAGTTAAAGAACCTGTATCATCCCAAGGGCATTATTTTTAGCACAACTCCATCAAAATCAATGTTTTCATTTTAAAACAGAGCAACTTTAAATGACATCTTATAGACAATCCCACCTACTGAAACTGTTTCCAGAAAATAAGCAAAACAAGGACCACCGGAATTGTGAAACGCATGAGCCAATAACTGAGCATTTTCCTGTGAACACCTGCTCTTCAATTCCAGGGCCTCAAGACAGTTACAAAATTTCTCAGAAAAACTGATGCTGTTGTTACAGTGCTTCTCTGTCTCAGCACTTACGTGAGGTAGGTTCCTCGTACATTGACATCCATCATAAGATTGACCTTCTTCATTTCTGTTTCCAAAGTGCCAGTCAAAGAGATGGCGCTTGCATTGTTCACCAAAATATCAATCCCTGGTTTTAAAATAAGCCATTTCACATTAGCATTTAAAGACAAAAAGCATGATCAAGGCAGGTTGTTATTTTTCCTTCTTGTTTGAGCAATCTGCCTGCTAATGTCCCCCCACACACCTTAGCATACCTCCAAAAGTCTTCACAGCTTTCTCCACAGCATTAATAATTTGTTGTTCTTCCCTCACATTAACGACACACGGCAAAGCTTTTCCTCCAGCTGCTTCAACTGCAAAATTAAAAAAATAAACATAAAAAAAATTTGCTCCCAGGTGGAATAACAGCATGACCCTACTGAGAATCTCTCCTTCGTTCCCATGCTTCAAGGTGGCATTTGAAATCACTCTCAAATTGCGACCCTTTTCCATGTTGTGTAAAGAACAGGGAAGACAAAACCACATCTTAATGATGAGAATATGTATGCTACGGACATACGTCTCAATTGACATCTATACACAGTAATTACAATAATATTCTGATACCCCCCAGCATTCCTGGGAGACAAGAGAAGCATAAAGCTTATTTTATTAAAGGTGAATTGGAGCTGAGAGGAGTATGACAACTAAGCCTGGGCACACATCCAGCCCAGCACCTGAAGCCCACCCTGATGTGTTCCAACTTACTCTCTGCGGCCGCAGTGTAGATAGTCCCTGGCAGGGTAGGGTGAGGCTCAGCTGTCTTGGCAGCTATCACGATGTTTGCACCATCCCTGGCAGCCTTCAAAGCAATGGCTTTGCCAATGCCTCGGCTTGCCCCCGTGATGAAAAGGGTGCATCCTGCTAGTTTCCTAAAGGTGAAGGGGATGTAGAGGGTAAAGAAGAGAGAGGACAAAGCCAAATCTGTAAATAATTTATTTTTAGCACTCTTTAAGGATGAAAGTAATTAGTGCTTTACTAAGACAGCAGCCCCTAAATACAAAAGAAATGCCTAAGTACAAGAGCAATCTCCAAGCCTGCCAGCGCTTTAAAGCAGGAAGGTGACACAGGTCATCCAGTTACACCTCTCCCTTTTTGTAAAATGGCCCAACACACTGTTTACAACAGAGCTTCTGTGTTCTCCAGCAATGAAAAAGGAGTAAGTTGTAAAAACAAAACCCCAGTTTCTAATAAGACAATACAACTATACAGTTTTCTCTAATTTAGTAGTCACAGCCCTCTAAACACAAACAACTGCCACCTCAACAGGCTATAAAGGTCAAGTCCAGAACCACAATACTAATGCAGGGAGGTGTACCCAACTGCCCCAAACTTCATTCACAGAAATGGCAATTACCTCAGCAGTTTCACAGTACCTACATTTAATCCAACAGGTCCCCCCAAAAATGGGTCCATTCAAAAACTCTGGAGAAACTAATGAGTTTTGGAGTGTCAGAAGGATGTCTGTCTTACACAACCTATGTCACCAAATTCTTGAAAAGCAAAATATCAACTCCAGTTTAAAGTACATTCAATAACATAGCCTTGTAAAACCTTGTTTTCCATACAAAGGAATGTGCATTCAGTGCTCTGCATAAAGCTTGTGCTGCTTTCTGTAACTCAGTAGAAAATACCAAGAGGTCCAAGTTCTTAATCCCAGTTAGAGAATGCACATAAACTACGTGCTGCAGCAACTTCGTTTCACATTCACACTGCGAGTGTTACACACCATTGGTCTTCCTTTCAATCTGGGCCAGACCTGACTCACTACTGCTTCTACAGGTCTGTTTTCTCCCTTCAATCTGAGAGCATCCCTTTCTAAAACACTGTACAGCTGTTAACTTTTTGCTTTCAGAAGTCAGAAAACTGCGATAGGGCAGGGAGGAGAAGTGATCTTCCCCTGCAGTGGCACTGTCAGGCATTTGTGCAGTCCCAGGTGTCAATGAAGATGCCATTTCATCCAGCTTTCCTCTGCAAAATTGGGTCCTAGAGAGGCACAGGAAGAAAAATGCTGGAAGAGTAAAGCAAATAACAAAAATTGCTGCCAAGAGCCAAGTCACAAGTGCAGTCAGGGAAGTTCATCTCTGCAATACTTAATCAGACGGTAAAACTTGGTCAAGGAAGGCCAGAATCTGGCTTCTACATTCAACCAGCTGACGAGTACAGCAGACTTCACTCTGGTCAGGGAAGAGGGGTCCTGTGAGAGGCAGAGAAGAAAGCTGAGCAAAGCTGGCAGGTTTTTAAGCCCTTCGAGGATCAAGAGTAGTCCATTCAGGAAGACAAGCAGATGAGGAGACCGACACGGCTAAGCAAGGAACTTGTGACTCAGCTCCCATGTTCAAAGATGCCATACAGGGAGTGGGAACAAGGACAGGCCACAAAGGAGGAATTAGAAATATTATCTAGGCGTGTCAGTGTGTCTTAAGGAAAATCAAACTTCACCTGCAGCTGAGGCTTGTGAAGGACATCAAAGACACAGAGCCTTCTGCTGCTACACTGGTAGTAAAAGCAAGACCTTTGCTCAGTGGAGTGGGTGAAAGCAAGGCTTTCAATGCCATCTCTCACAGTTTTTTCATCCCATTTAAGATACTACGGTCTGGATGGGTGCACAACCTGAGTAAAAAAATCATTAATTGATCAGGCTCAGAGGGCAGTGGTTACTAAGTTATGCTCTGCCCAGAGACTGGTAACCACCTCTACTTCCGGACCATTCCTGTTTAACTTCATCAACAACTTGAAGGAGGTAACAAAATGCCATGGGGAAGAACACTGACTAGTTCACAAGCTTGAGGGCAGCGCTGCTAATCTGAGGGTCCCTGACAGACTAGATTAACAGGTGCCTTATAAAATCCAACCAGGACAGATGCACAGTCCTGCACCTGGGAATTACGAGTCCCTGCAACAAGAGAGGCTGGAGGCCCAGTGGCCAGTGAGAGCTCACCTGAAAAGGCTTTGGTGGACCTGACAGAAAGCAAGCTGAGCATGAGCTAGCAGTGACCCTGGCAAGAGGCCAGCAGCACCCTGGGCTACAAGAATACCTTAACCGGAGATGGAGGGAAGGGATTATGCCCCTCTGTTTGGCACTCCTAAGACCCGACAGACATCCTGTGACCAATTTTGGGTCCCTCAGCAGGCGGCTATGTTTTGACAAATGGGAGCAAGTTTCCTGAAGGGAGACAGAGATGGCTGGAGGTTCAGCGCTTGTGTAAGAGGGCCAGTTCAGCCTGAAGAAGAACTCTGGGGGGACAGAGCAGCAGCCCTCCAACACCCGTGTGGTGACTGAAGAGATGGAGCGACACAAACATGTTGTGGTGCAGTGCAGGAAGAGGAGAGACAAGAGGCCTTTTCAAACTGAAAGAAGGAAGGTTCAACTGGAGAGGTTCAGACCATTGTCTGCATGGTGAGAGCCAGGCAACAGAGCCGGGGGCTGAGCTGCTCCCAGCCTTGGAGACTTTCAAGACCCACTGGGATGAAAGTCTGAGCAACTGTCTGATCTCCCAACTGACTTGGCCTTCAGCAATAGGCTGCACTGGAGACTTCTCAAGGGCCCTTCCAACCTGAATTATCCCACGATCCAGTGTGGAAGAGTCCTGCTGCAATTCCTTTCCCAAATTATTCTCTTCAAAATGTCAGGAGACGTGTTCTATTCATTCTCTAGTTTTCCCCTCCAACCTTTCCGACACTATCACCCTCAAGTCTTCCTTTTTGTCAGCACAACTGCATCTCCAGCCTACATGATTACCCTTTTTTCAACCTGGGCTTACGATCACCACTTACTACATTAATTCTCTGGAGCTCACTTCCTCCACAATCTCAAACTCTGTCCCTATAACCCATAAAAACAGCAGTCACAAAAATAAGCAAAGACCTACTAACAGGAGAAATTTATTTTCACCTCAGCCCCACTGAAACATTGAGCTGACCTGATAGTACCTCTCACACCCCTTTTGTGTGTTTTTTAAGCACTCTTGCTTCTTCCTTAGTTTTACTTCTGTGTCTCACTCACCTCTGCAAGCTGGTGTGACTGCATCAACAAAGCCGGGTGTACCAACCTCTTAAATTGTTTATTCACTGTCCCCAAAAAAACTTCCCAGAATTTAGAGCACTTTACTCTCCTAAGCATCCTGAGAAGCTTGCGAGGCTTAGGATTTCTTTAATTCACTTGGCAGTCCAACAGGTTACAAGTTTTTGAAGCATGTACTTGTCTAAAATTGCTTATGACATGTATTGTGAAATCTGTATCTTGACTGCTTCCATTGCAGTAGACTTCTGGTAATAAGATAAAAAATATTAAATTGACCTCTGTGCCCTGCCATTTCAGGAGTCTTGAAAAAAACAAGATAGCGTCCCTTCTCACCAGGAACAACCTGCTTACATATACATTAGGAATTTAATGAATAATCCTGTTTATGACATACAGGAACAAGTAATACCAACTTATCTTCCTGGCTGTTAGTAGTGCTGCCTCTGCAGAAAGGCAGAAAATGCCTCTAATCAAGATCCCATACCGTAAGAAAATCTGATTGCCATGTAAGAAGGCTCCGGCTTGGGATAAAAGCCAGAAAGCATGTAAAGTTACAAATACACCACCCAGTCTCGGTGCGAGTCCTGCAGCGCCTGTTTCCGCTGCAACACACCCCGCTCAAGGACACTGCCTGGCGATCCTGACCGAGATTTCCAGGGGCTCTGCCAACCCCCTCCTTCCCCCCTCACCTCCTCCACTCGCGTCCCAGCTCGGGGGGCGGCGGAGCCACCGGCAGGGCCGGCAGGGCCGGGGCACCGGGAGGGCTGCA
>NW_009954611.1:607155-619167 GCF_000747805.2 Chaetura pelagica | reverse complement strand
TCCACTTTAGCCACAACAACCCCAGGCAGAGCTACAGACTGGGGGAAGAGTGGCTGGAGAGCAGCCCAGCAGAGAGGGACCTGGGAGCACTGGTTTACAGATGGCTGAACATGAGCCAGCAGTGTGTCCAGGTGGCCTGGAAGGCCAATGGCATCCTGGCTTGTATCAGGAATAGTGTGGCCAGCAGGAGCAGGGATGTGATTCCCCCCCTGTACTCAGCACTGGCCCCACCCCAAGTACTGTGAGCAGTTCTGGGCCCCTCACTGCAGGAAGGATCTTGAGGTGCTGGAGCAGGTCCAGAGGAGAGCAACAAGGCTGGTGAAGGGACTAGAGGGAAAGTCTTACAGGGATAGGCTGAGGGAGCTGGGGTTGTTTAGCCTGGAGAGCAGGAGACTCAGGGGGGACCTTATCACTCTCTTTCAACCACCTGAAGGGAGGTTGTGGTCAGGAGGGGGCTGGGCTCTTCTTCCAGGCAACTGGCAACAAGACAAGAGGGCAGGGCCTCAACCTGCTCATTGGGAGGTTTAGGTTGGATATTAGGAAGCACTTCCTCATGGAGAGAGGGTGATTAGACATTGGAATGGACTTCCCAGGGAGGTGGTGGAGGCACCATCCCTGTACGTGTTCAAGGAAAGGCATTTAGTGCCATGGTCTAACTGATGTGGTGTTGGTCATAGGCTGGAGCTGATGATTTTAAAGGTCTTTTCCAGCCTTGGTAATTCTGTGATTTCTGCTCGGCTAACTATACCTGTCCCCTCTTTCACCTCCTCCCCAGCCCAGCAAGGATTTCACAGCCACTGCCGGGTCAGCCCTCGCCTCCAAATCCTGCACTGCCACGTCCCCGCATCACTTCCCACAGCACCTTCTCCTTCCACCGTTGCCTGGTAGAGGCTCTGACCTCCTCCAGCCCTCGCTGTGCTGCCTGCCTGCTGCTGTGGTTGGCAGCTCTTCCACCAGCTTCCACCTCTGGCTTGTCTTCTCCCCTCAGCTTTCATGCAGAGATGCTGCCCAACAACCTGAGAGGGATTCAGGTTTCACAGGGAGCTGGTGCCAGAAAAGGAAATTGCCTGGTGGGGCTGAACCCACTGTAAGAATGGAGACAAACAGTTTAACTGAATGTAACAGAAATGAATTTAAGCCATAAGCAGAGGCGCTGGTCCTTGTGCATTGACATGATGATAGTGGTTTCACTGTGTGTCACTGTCTTGGGCCTGTGTATTTCCGTGGCGTGTTTTGTAAGTCCCCGTATGCTTTCCCTGCCTCAGTTCCATTAACTCTTGTGGGAAAATTTCTTTGCTATTTGTCTCACACTCTGCAGGAGTGCATCTTTGTGGAATAGTAGATTTTGGCTGTATGTTGGACACAGTTACTCCCACAGAAATCTTCTTCTCATCTTGTCATTGAGTGAGCCAGCTGCCTCTGGACTGTATGTGTTTTCAGGAAGGAAATAGGATTTCAATTACTTAGTTTCTTTTCCATTTAAGAGGTATTTCTTTCTCATGATGTAAACTTATATAAGCTCATATAGTTGGAAATACTTCTAGTTTGTTTAAGAGACATGACACAAAACAACAGCAAGCATGTGGTACAGGCTTCCAGCTATTCTAGAGGATGTGGAAGAGTGTTCGCTCCGTTCAGCAGAACAGCAGCCTCTCCAGAGGTGGCACACCTGCTTTTCAGCGAGCCTCAGCAGCTCCTCCACAGCATTTCTGGCAGGCAATGAAGAGATAAAGTGACTAGCACAATTCTTGTTAGTTTGGTCTTGGGACTTTGAGCTGAAGACTGCAGGAGTTTTTTAACTGGAATTTGCAAAAGGTAATAAATCTCTCCCCTTGATGTTTTAGTTGGCCAAGAGGCAACCTCTTAAGTGCTTCCAGCACTTAACAAACACAGTCTGTTTAACATACCAATATTGTGGTTTTAGCTCATGATGTTTAAACTGTTAAAAACTTGTACTGTGTATTGTAAAGTTTTTATGTCTGATACCAAAAGGGGGGGGAAACAGGGCAGTTTCATCAGTAAGCTACAGTAAGCTGTCTACTAGCACATTTAATTTCTTGCAAAAGAGTTTATTTGGATTAATTTTAGTAATTCTTTTTTAGGATTTCTTTTGACTGGTGATATAAGTACAGGCAGGAGAGTAGTGATCCTATCAAGCACTTGCATTTTATCCAATTGTTTTATCTTAAAGAAACTCCTAAAATGAAGGTCCTAATTATTCACAATTACACCTATTTAAAAAAAGAATGAAGTCTTGCTTTTGTTGATGACTCAAATAACTGATCTCTATTCTTTTGCTGTGGCCCTATATTTTTTTTTCACATGTTGCACCAGCATCAGTCAAGTGTGTGTGGTTTAAGATTCTCTTTTCTCTCTCTTCTGCCTACTTTACTTCAAAATTTCATGAAGGTATTTGAATATTCTTGACTGTTCCAAAAGCTCTTTCAGAATAGAGGAGGAAAGAAACATTTCTCAGCCCAAGTATGTTTTAAGATCCCTTATATGGGAAGCCTCCTTTACACTCAGGGATTAGATTTGATACAATGTCTATTAATACCAGCTCTCCTCTTATACTTCAGCTGCTCTTTTGGAAACATTATGAGTATTGTGTTAGGAATAGTTAATGCAATTAGATTTGCTGGAAAATGTAATGATTCTCAGTTTCTTTGGAGCAGAGTGAAATGCACTGTGTTAGACATTTTTATGTGTGATACAGCAAAGCACTCTTAAAATACAGGTCATAAATAACAGAACAGATCCATGGGAAGACAGCTATAATATTTATCTCCATGGACACTTCTGGTTAAACTTGTCAGGTGTCTCAAATAAGGTCACTTAATAAGTGACCTTAATAAGGTCATTTTTCCTCAATAAAAAATCTGGGTTAGTTGTTTCTTCATTTAGTGCAAATGCAGTTTTGGCTTTTCCAAATAAATGTTTCTGTATGGAACGGAACATCTGAATATGTTGCATACAGCTACAGGGTGTCTCCAGACCTTAAATTAACCCAGGTCTGGTTTAGCATGTCAAAGCATAGCCAGGCTAGTCCCATTTTATACCATTATCAGCTACTCCTCACTATCTGTGACCACCATTGCTTCATGTGTGCATCCACAGCACAACAGTTTAATGCTCTCACAAAGGGGAGTAACCTACTTTACACATAGGCAAACGCAGCTCTAGGCAGCCCTAAGTGGTGCATCACTTCTGCTCAAGGCGAAAAAGGTGAAGAGGCTTAGAGAGGAAGGCATGAAGCACCACTGTCAGCTGCTCTTGTGGTGTTAGGGCATTACGAGCAGCTTTCTATTGTAGAAAGTGTATTTATGGACTCAGAGAGACCTGTGGAGTTCTGAATATCCTCCAGGAAACCATGATCTGGGACACTGATCTACACAGACCAAATTCAACAAGACTAGGACACTTGGAGGAAGGGCTGATGATCTCATGTGCTAGTGATGCACCCTTGTGTTTTTTGTGAGCTAAGATGCCCCATCCTCCATATTTAAGGTGAAAAGGCAAAGCACAAACAGAAGAAAAGATTTCCTCGCCAGCCAAAGTGGTTCCAGCCCCCTCCACTTTTTATCCTCAATCCTGCCTGGTGCCCACAGCTCAGCTGTGCTTGGATAAAACTGCATGGGCCTGCTTTGAATCAGAATGGGATAGCCAACCACTAAAATCATCTCCTTTCACTTCGAAGTTAAGCCATATGAATTCTGCAGTAAAAAGTAAAAAATAAAATAAAATAAAATAAAATAAAATAAAATAAAATAAAATAAAATAAAATAAAATCCCCACAACAAACCCTAAACAAAACCAAAACAGTACAGAAGCACAGTTAAATTTTGTTCCATAGCAGTGGGAAATAAACAGTGGGAGATGGTATTTAAAGGTGGTAATACATGGATCCATACACAGAACAGAGGGCATACTGTGAATTCACACCCCTTCAACACTAACACTACTACATTATTTTAAGCGATTTCTTCAACTTGTGGCTCTGATTTAACTGAAGCCAGCAAAGAAGACCTTATTTTTTCCTGATCATGTAAGATTTTGCTCCAATGGACAAATGAAACTACTTGGGCAAAATGTTTCACTCTGTAGGATTTGCTGTGTCCTTTTAGAAGAAAATTCTTACCACCTACTGCCCTTGACTGTCTCTCTGATTCATAGCTCAGCTGACCATGTTTGTCCTGAAGATGTCTAACACCCAGCACTGCCCACGATGCCTCACTTAACTACACAGCTGGCTTAGATATTCTGTTACACAGGGATGATTAATATCAAGGTCAGTTGTTTTTTTTCCTCAGAAACAGCTGGCTTAAATTACTGTCCTCTGATTATTACTGTGCAAACAAAAATGTTGAATAGCAAATATCCTGAGTTAGGATAAGTACAGCTGAAAAACAGAATTCTATGAGAATTCATTATCTAATTAGGGACCACATTTTCCACTGCAAGGTACTGCACTCCCAATTATAAGCAATTTTAAAATCCTTAAAAAAGGACTGCAATAATTTCATTGCAATGGAAACATCTTCCTACATATTCCATACTCTAAAGTCTGAGTCTGCCAAAGGAAATTGGTGATTGAGAGAAATGAAGTCAAATCTTCAGAAACTGACAGAAGGCTGAAGAGCTGTAAAGTGGGAACTGCAGCAAACCTCCTTACAGCTTTTGCTATCATTCTGCCATTTTCTGCATGAACAAAGACTATCTGGTGTGGCATGGTGTGGCATGGCATGGTATGTAAAGACCATCATGCTTGCAAGTAAAATACACAAGCCTGACCTGACATGAAATAGGTTCCCTCATGAGACACCACTGTGTGTTAGTAGCACACCATTACAAAGAATTTTCTCTCTTCTCTAAGGAATTTTGGAATCAGTGCCTCTTTAAGGCCTGCTGCTCTCATGTGCCTGTGTGAAGAACGACTGCAGTGTTTACAAGCAAGACCCTCTTTCTCACATTCCTCTATCTAATTCAGTCATGCTGGGCACGCCAAGATTGTTACATGGATTCATGAAACCTTTGAATCTCAGCACCAGCCTGGAGATACAAAGCACATGTACTGAGAGATTTATGCTATTTACATATTATTTTTCTCTGCCAAAGATCCTCTCCATGTTTTCAAGGATGTCACAATGGGACAAGAAGACACTTTTCTCATTCTTTTAAGACCTCAAAAAAAGTAAATTAATGAAAATGGAAGGCCCTTCCTTGGCGTGCCTGGGCTCCTGTGGGAGAGTTCTCCTGCCAGAGCAGGAAACTAATTTGTGCTCCCTGGATGAAATTTTATGACCTTGAAGATCATTGAGTCCAACCACAACATAAGTCTACCAACCATTAACCTAATACTACCTATTCCAATGCTTAAACCATGTCCCTCAGCACCACATCTACATGTCTCTTCAACTGCTCCAGGGATGGAGACTCCCTGGGCAGCCTATTCCACTGTTTAATTACCCTTTCAGTGAAGACATTTTTCCTTTTTTGTTTGAAAGACCAAAGAAATCTGTGTTCCCACAGCTGCATTCCTCGGGGCACAGGCTGTGGGATGCCTGTTTCAGAGCCCCAGAAGAGCTTGCACCAACACAGCTGTGCAAAGTTGTACAGAAAGAGGAGAGAGGAGGCGGGGGGGGGAGAAGGATTCAGGTCTGTCAACCCATATGGACAGTTGGAATGTTCTTCCTCCCCAAAGCAGAGGATGCTACAAGATAATATTCTACCTATTGACCAAGTGGGACTAAGTTGTAAGATATGTGCTGGTAGGTTCTTAGCAGGCTAATGACGCTTGAAATTTCGAAACTACACTAGCCTACACTCTTGTCCAAGTCTGGTACAAGATAACCACACTAACTGTCACAGGGATACAGCCAAGGTCCCGTGGCATCTCAGGGAAGCAGACAGTGTCCTGTGACACCCAAACCACCATCAAAGGGATGAAGAGAGTGTCCCATGGCACCCAGGCCACCACCTCAGTGACAAAGACTGTATCCTGTGGCACCCAGGCCACAAACCCAGGGATGCAGCCAGGGTCCCCTGGCTTGAGGACCACCACCCCATGTACACAGCCAGGGTCCTCCCTGCTGGGCCTGCCCGGCCACCAACAGTGCCAGAAGATGAGCTGGCAGCAGTCCCCAAGGGAGCTGCTGGATGCTGTGGCCCTCGGGTGGGGAGAGGCCAGAAAAAGGGCCCCTGTGCTGGGATGAGATGGGGGGCCATGCCCTGAGCGTGTCACTGCTGCTGTTCCCAGAACATGCATGTGAAGGACACTGTTGGAAAGCTGGGGATGACTGAAGTGGAATGGAATGTCAATGTCAGCAACCAGATCCCTCAGAAACTGGGATAAAAGATGGAAGAGGATTTCCTACCCCATGGGGCTTTCAGGGAGGCTGGTATGGCTGGGATCAGCCTGCTTTTGGGGCAAGAGGCACCACCTGAAAAGCCCCACAGAGACTAAGCCTGCCCATGCCTCCTTCTGGCTGCTCAGGTCCATGCTGTCAGAGATCAAGCTGGGAAAGCAGCAGGACAAGAGCAAGACCATGCTCAAGCAGTTGGTCAAGATGACCAAGCAGCTGCAGGAGCAGGTGAGGCTGGTGGGGGAAAGTGCTCCCAACACCCACTGGCTCAGCAGGGGTGACCCCCTGCTGGGGTCCAGGCCAGCTCCCCTGGATGGAGCCATCAAACCTCCAAAGCACTCAGGCATGTTGGCCATATTCATCCAATCGTAGAGCTGATTCCTTCTCCCCTTCCTGCAGCTGGACAAGCTGCACGCAACAGTGCAAGGTGTGGAGAAGGAGCAGGACAAGCTGTGTGCAACTGTGGAAGCTGTGGAGAAGGAGCTGGACAAGCTGCTGCCGATGAAGACTTGGAGCAGGAGGATGAAGAGATGTGTGGGAGGGTGGAAGGCTTGGAGCAGGAGCAGGCAGCATGCACCTTCCCCCACACGGACACCAGCATGCAGCCAAGGAACCCCCTCCAGAGGCAAGAGGAGCTCCAGGAGCTAGTGGAATCCTTGATGTTGCCACAGGCAGTGGGCAAGGTGGTGAGGCAGCTCCCAGGGAAGAGCATAGTATGAAGGTGCCAATGTGGGGGATGTGGCAGGGGGCTGCTGGGCCCCCCCAGCTGGTTGTGCTGCCCCCAGCTTGGGCTGTACAAGTCAGCACCAGCCAAGTGGGTCCTGGGCAGAGTGACAAACACCCCTTGACCCCTGGGTTCTGGGTTGGCAGAACTGTCCCGGGGGAGGGAGGCTTTCCAGCCCAGCTGAGGTCCCTTGCCAGGCCCCTCCGCAGCCCCCCAGCTCCCTTTGGCAGGTGGCACTGACCCCATGGGGGCGATGGGGCAAGCAGGGCCACAGAGCTTCTTCTTCCTCTGCCCGACACAAGCTGGCCCTGCCCTCCTGCCTCCATCGCTTCCCCAGTGCTCTCCTGCCTTTCCCAGTTGCTCGAAAGGCAACAGAGCCACCCTGGCTGGCGTGGACAGCCAGAGCTACTTGGGGGCCAGGAGGGAACAGCTGATGGTGATGGATGAGAGGCTGTGGTGGATGCCAGACTGGGAGCAAGAACAGATGGAGCAGGTAGACTCCAAGGTGAGTGGTTGGTTGTCCCTGCTGCCCAGAATTAGCCTCTTCAGGGCTTGGCAACCAAAGGGAGCATCCCTGCCAGGGTCTCCTCTTCTAGCTGCCCCTGCCACAGGATTAAGATGTCTTGTCCCAGCAGCTGGCTGAGGGTGTGTGTCAATTCCCAGCTGGACCACCTGGAGTGGGAGCCTTCCTGTCAGCAGGTGAAGGAGCTCAGGAAAAGCATGGAGACAGAGGCCAATGATGCAGCTGGGATTAAGGTATGAGTAGGGTGGGGGCTGTGGGCAAGGACCTGCCATGGCCACCACTCCCCAGGACCACAGGGACATAGAGAATCCAGCTGGGCTGCATGGGTGGGGGTCTCCTGCAGCAGTCAGAGGGGAGCCAGGAGGGATGGAGCCCAGCAGGGAGCACCTCCCAGCCCTCGCCCTGGCACAAGGTGATGCATGGGGTGCTGGGCGCTGAGCACTCCATGCCCCATCCCACAGGGAGCAGGCGGACAAGCCTGGAAAGCCAAGGGCTGCAGGGGCCTGGACACCATCACCTGCCCATCACGGAGACTCAGAGGCCTCAAGTCCCTTCCACCCATTCCCTGGGGGCCACTCCAGGCCCCCAGTAAGGTAGGGATGAGGAAGGGAGGGAGAGAAGGAGGGAGAGAAGGAGGGAAGATGAGCAGGGCTGGAGGAGGATGCTGAGCGTCTGCAGGGCTTGGTGCCTCAGTGTCCTCAGGCAGAGCTGGGGATGGGAGAGTTACTTGGAAAGGTGGGATTGGGTCCCAGTGTTCAGCCAGCCTGTGTTCTCTTTCCCAGCAGGATGGCCACATGGACAAGGGTGATGGGAAAGGCAGCTGTCTTTGCTCATGGCCAAACACTCTCAACTCCTGCTTCTGAGGGTGTGACCCAGGCAGCTGGAACTGGCAACAGTGAAGGGCTTGTTCCCATCCTTGGTGCCCTGCCATGGGCATCCTCCTGGTCAAGAGAAAAGGCAAGGACACTTAATAAACAACTTTCCATTTTTTTTTCTTGGTGGTGGTGGATTATGTTTCTTTGCTTGGATTGGTTTTGTTGTGGGTTTTGTTTTTTTTTTAAGTAAGATTAATTTGAAAACAAAAAGCAAAACAAAAACTAAAATTAAGCCCAAACCATCATCCCCCTCCTCAGGGAAAGGCCATGAACAGCACTCATGGTGGGGCACCACCTTGGTACATCAGAGCCCCCAGTTCTGCTTCCCCATGGCCCTGGAGGGGTGCAGAGAGAGGGAGGACAGGGTGAGGGGGAGAGTTAAGGGAGTCTGTGCAGGAAGCCAGGCTGAACTTTGGAAGCCAGAGGAGAGGCACACTTTTCTCCAGGTGCTCAGGACCACAGTTATCCTCAGCCTTCACTTCAAACCTCACCCTGACTGGAAGCCAAAAGCAGCTGGCTAAACTGGCACCTGGAGATGTTCACCTCTCTGAATCCCTAAGAGCTTCAGGAAAACTGCACTGGCAGTTTTCATCTGCCACTTTTGCAGGTTTTCAGGGATACAATGGAAGAATGCACTGTTACATCCCATCAAGGTTCACAGAACATGCTGTGGCAACCTATAAAGTGCCCTAAAAATGATACATCTGCTAGTTGATCACCCGCAGTTCCAAACTTAGAGCAGGCAAGACACCTGCTCACCCCTCCGGATGCAAGTCTTTCCAGCTGTTGGAATACTTGCCAGGGTTCTTGGGAAGAAAGTGTTTCTCTGCCTTTCTTTTCCCCTGCTTCTGTGTCTCTTCACTTCAGAGCAATTTGCCAGAGACCTGTGTGTTGCTGCTGTCAGCAGCAGCCTTACCCATTCCTTCCTCCAAGGGGGAATGTAAAAGCGGTCATGCTTTTGAGACCTCAGAGAGTTAAAACTGGAAGCCCTTCCTCAGCAGGCCTGGGCTCCTGTGGGAGAGCTCTTGGCCAGAGCAGGGAACTAATTTGTGCTCCCCAGATGAAATAATATGCAAATATAGGCCTGAGCCAATCCTTTCAGACAGCTCTTTATCACAGATAGGCAGGTAGATTAAAACATTAATAATGACCACTCAATTTTCCAGAATCTGTAATAATCTTGCTACATAACTGTGAATGCAGGGTGAGGACAAAGGAAATACCTGGAGTTTGAAAACTTTCACAGAGTCTGTAGGTGCTCGTTTCTTTCTGTCCCTTTCACTTAAAAATGCTGTTCCCTTTTCAAAACACGTGGAAATAGAACAGTCTTTCTGAACCTGGATTTGACATGTCTGATGCTCCTCAAGATTGTCTTCTAACAAGTCTCCCCATACATACGGGGCAGTTCAGTCCAGAAAACGAGGACGGGCAGAGAATTATACAGAAGTTTCCACACGAGGGCGTATGTGAGTAGTGGGAAGAGGAGGCCACCAAAGTATTTTGGGGAGTAGTGCTCGCAGATCAACCCCACGTATTCTCTGCAGGTTTTCCCACTGACTTCACTGAGAACTCAGTGGAAACAAACACGTACTGTTTATATGAAAAGAGCACTGGCATCGTAATGGCATGCTCAAAAAGCAGTCACTTAAAGAACTGTGTCAGAGCAAAAGGGATTTTACTTACAACAGGAAGATGAAAGATCACTTGGGTGAGATGATAAACAAAACAAACAAACCAAAAAATAAAGCCAGCACAAACGGAACAGAGTGCATAGCCTGGTTTCATTAGGAAATAGTTTAGGGATGCCAGCCCATGATACAGAGAAAAAAAACCAACCCAAAAGACTTAACTTTCACCTGTGCATTGCTGCAAAAAGGGAATGTTCCCGTGATAGCCAGAATAATGAGAAAAATGCAGTGGCAGAGAACAAAGCTGCAGAAGATACCCTCCTTGATTTTTTAAAGAAAAATGGAAAGTGGATCTTGCAAATAATTCACTAGGCTTGAATATCCAGTAAGTCTGTAACAGGCAGAGAAAGCTGGAGCAACAGCATCCTGCAAAATATTAGTTCTTAAGACTCATGAAAGAAAGATATGCAAAAGATGTTTGAAACAGCTTGAAAATTAGGTGAGGTCTATCAGTTTTAAAGCTGCTAGAGGCTGTGGTGTTTTCTTTTGAGCCTGAGCACATTGCTTAAATTAAGAAATAGACAAACTATTTGATGTGGGAGAACACCACAAGGTCACCTTGAGCTATCTCACAGACAGAGCATATTTCTAATCCCTTGATGTTTTTACCTGACCTTGGAGATACGAGAAGAATCCCAAAGGGAGCTAACAGCAGAGAGCTGTTTTTCAGTGACGAGAAACTTTTAATCCTTCTCGACTTGAATACTTAAAAATCAGGTGTTGCAGTCCGAACCCGGTTTTGGGTCGAAGCTGCCTTATCTCAGGGCACAATCGCCGTGTTTGTTTATCAGGATTTTCTGTCCAAATTATATATTCAGGAGAGCCTTTTCATTATTTCAGTGGGTCCGTCGCTGGCTGGGAACCAGCTTGGTTCACACACACACACACGGATGATGTGTTTGAAATACCAGCAGTTCGCTGAAAAAGTTTTCAAAGTGTGTGTAGGGGGAAAACAGGGTATGTCAATGTACCTAGTCAGTAAAGAGAAGGGAAAAAAAGACTCTTCAAATTTTGGGTAGAGAGAGCCCGAAGCCTTTCCCGTAGGGGGTGGATGAGGTGCGTGTGAGTGAGGGGCCAGTGACACACCGGGGGGAGAAAGCGTTGGGGATGAAAGGTTTGGATGGTGCTGTTGTGCTCACGTCCTCCCAGAGCCGGGGGGTGAGGCGAGTTGTGTTTTTTCCCTCACTGGACGCGGGTCTGGTGGCAAAGTCACGGCCTGTGCTGGTCTCAGCCAAGGCTGCTTTCAGCTCAGCTCCTTTTACTTGGTTTTCCTTCTCTTTCTTCTGTCTTCTCCCTCCTTTGCACCAGCAGCAGTGGCAATGGGCGCAGTAACGACCCGCACACAATCATAGTTTCTGACATTCCTTGCTTCCCAGCCTGGCCCCTGCCCCGTAGTATTGCCACCCTTTCTCCTTTGTTTTATTTTTCTCTTCGTCTCTCTATTACAGTCAATTTCAGTGAAAGATGTACTTTTTGGAAGCCAGTTCTCCACATTAGGTCGGAGGCTTAAGCTAAAATATTACAACAATTCTAAAGGGAGGACAAGCCTCTTGTTTCTTACTCAGCAGTAGATAAAGGCAAGCCTTCCATTATTTCAGAACTAGTGGGAGAGTTAATGATTACTAACTTGAATCCAGGAGATCAGCATTACATTCAAGAGCTACAGGGTATGACTTTGATACTGAAGCAATGGTGAATATGCAAGATGTGTATTATTTTTTGTTGTATTTTATCATATTCATTCAGCCTGTTTTAGAGATTGGTTTCAAGCCAAGAGAAAATTTTAAGCAGGATATACAGATACGTGTTTATGTTAATAGACTAAACCATGAAACCTATA
>NW_009954611.1:584762-607143 GCF_000747805.2 Chaetura pelagica | reverse complement strand
AGAAGACAAGTTCAGATTAGAAGAATTAAATAAGTACTTTCTGTTTTGACAGAGTAAATAAGGGATGTCGAAGCTGTACAAATTGCTGAAGACTACATCCACAGTGCCTAATCCTGCAGGCACTTAGAAGCATCTTTGCTTTCAATGTTTTCAAACATTTGTACTTCTATTTTAAGATTGGAAGGCACCTTAAAGATCCAACCTCCCTGCTTCAGCCTCCTACGGGGGGGTCATAGATCTGCCCATAGTGTCTCAGCCAGCAGAGTAAAGGTGCGACCTTGAAGAACCAACAGTTAGAAAACCATTCCAGTATTTGTTATCATGCCCAGCTGGAACACACTGCTACTAGTTAAAGGAAAGCTTACTAAAGAAAAAAAAAAATCAGTAAAAGAAAAATTGGCTTCATCCTGGCTCAAACAAGGACAACAACCTATTCCAGTGCCTTAATACCCTCATGGTGAAGAATTTCTTCCTAATATCTAATCTAAATCTCACATCTCTCAGTTTAAAACCATTACCCCTTGTCCTATCACTGTCTTCTCTGATGAAAAGCCCCTCCCCAGCTTTCCTGTAGCCTCTTGCAAGTACTGGAAGGTGCTATAAGGTCTCCCTGGAGCCTTCTCTTCTCCAGGCTGAACAGCCCGAACTCTCTCAGCCTGCCTTCACAGCAGAGCTGCTCCCAGGCCTTTGATCATCTTGGTGGCCCTTCTCTGGACCTTCTTCAACAGGTCTGTATCTTTCTTGTGCTGAGGGCACCAGAACTGTACACAGTATTCCAGGTGGGATCTCACCAGAGCAGAGGGGCAGAATCATCTCCCTGGCCCTGCTGGCCACACTTCTTTTCATGCAGGCCAGGACACAACTGGCTCTCTGGGCTCCAACCCACACTGGTGGCTCACGTGGAGCTTCTCACCTACTACGACCCCCAAGTCTTTCTCCTCAGGACTGCTCTCCAGCCATTCACTCCCCAGCCTGTATTTGTGCTTGGGGTTGTGCCAACCCAGGTGCAGGACCCTGCTCTTGGCCTTGTTGAACTTCATGAGGTTGGCACTGGCCCACCTCTCCAGCCTGTCTAGGTCCCTCTGGATGGCCTCCCTTCCCTCTAGGGTGTCAGCCACACCACACAGCTTGGTATCATCAGCAAACTCGCTGAGGATACACTCAATCCCACTGTCCATGTCTCCAACAAGGATGTTAAACAGCACTGGTCCCAGTACTGACCCCTGAGGGACACCACTCATCACCTGCCTTCGTTTGGACATTAAGCCATTGAGCAGAACTCTCTGGGTGTGGCCATCCAGCCAATTTCTTATCCACTGAGTGGTCCATCTGTCAAATCCATGTCTTGTCAGTTTGGAGACCAGGATGTCATGTGGGACAGTGTCAAACACCTTGCACAAATCCAGGTAGATATGTCAGTTGCTCTGCCACCATCCACCATCTCTGTAGCCTTGTTGTAGAAAGCCACCAGATTGGTCAGGCATGACTTGCCCTTAGTGAAGCCATGTTGGCTGTCACCAATTACCTCTTTATTTTCCATGTGCCTTAGCAGACTTTCCAGGAGGATCTGCTCCATGACCTTGCCAGGCACACAGGTGAGACTGCCTAGCCTGTAGTTTCCTGGGTCTTCCTTTTTCACATTTTAAAAATAGAGGCTATGTTATCTTTTTTCCAATTGGCAGGAACCTCACCAGACCACCATGACCTTACAAATATAATGGACAGAAGTTTAGCAACTGCATCCACTTTCATGTTCTTTAGATGGTCCCAAACCTGTCCTTCTACACCTGGGGGTGCTTCGTTCACCCAGTCCCTGCTTTCACCTGCTGTGGCCTTTGCAATGAGGCCGGAGCACTTGCCAGAGAAGACTGATGCAAAGAAGTCATTGAGAACCTCAACCTTCTCAATATTCTGAGTAACCAGGTCTCCTGTTTCCTTCAGGATGAACTTTTATCCCCAACATACCTATAGAAGCTTTTCTTATTTCTCTTTACATTCCTGGCTAGATTTAATTCTGGGATTTTACTTTCCTTACTTGATCCCTAGCTTCTCAGACAACCTCTCTGTAATCCTCCCAGGATACCTGCCCTAGCTCCCACCCTCTGTAAACTTCCTTCTTCATTTTGAGCTTTTCCAGGAGCTGCCTGCCCATCCACACCAGCCTCCTGGAGTTTTCATCTGACTTTACTCTTAGTAGGGATGCATTGCTCTTGGGCCTGGAGAAGGTGATCCGTAACTATCAGCCAGATTTCATGGGCCCCTCTGCCCTCCAGGATGTTATCCCAAGACACTCTCTTGAGCAGATCCCTCAAGAGGCTGAAATCTGCCCTTCTGAAGCCAAGGGTACTAAGCTTGCTGTGAGCCCTCCTTGTTGCCCTAAGGATTTTGAACTTCACCATTTCATGGCTGCTACAACCAAGGCTGCCCTTGAGCTTGGCATCCCTCACCAGCCCTTCCTTGTTGCTGAGAACAAGGTCCAGCACAGCATCTGTCCCTGATGGTTCCCCAATTACTTAGAAAAGGAAGTTGTTCTCCATGCACTCTAGGAACCTCCTGGATAGTTTGTGTTTTGCAGAGTTGTTCCCCCAACAGATATCAGGATAGTTGAAGTTTCCCATGAGTACCATGTCTTGTGAACATAAAGCTGCTCCTATGTGTCTGTAGAGTGCCTCGTCTATACTGTCCTCCTGGTCATGTGGCCTGTAGCAGACCCCACTGTAATGTCACCTGTCCCTGCCTTCTCCTTAATCTTAACCCATAAGCTCCCAGTTGGCTCCTCATTCATCTCCATGGAAAGCTTCATGCACTCCAGCTGGTCTTTGACATAGAGGACACCTCTTCCTCGTCTTCTCTGCCTATCCTTCCTAAAGAGTTTGTAACCCTCCATTCTGATACAACAATCATAGAAGCCATCCCAGCAGGTCTCCATGATGCCAATAAGATCATAGCTCTTCAGGCATACACGCATCTCTAACTCTTCCTGCTTATTCCACAGACTCTGAAAGGATACATAGAGTTCAGCATTTAGCTTTTGAGTAATATGAGTAAAGAAACACTTCACAAATATGGCATAACTGATTCTTAGGAATTGTTCTGAGATAAAGAACCGTAAGTCTCAAAACTTAGAAACTGGACAACCCTATCCCCTACAAATTTTATGAATTCATTATGTATGATACTCTTCAGTTACATTTTGACAAAGTTTTAAAAGTTGCCATTTCCCATGCAACTCCATCAGGCTATTTCAGAACAGTACTGCAGTTCCACCAGGCAAATGGATTGTAAAAATATGTTGCACAGCAGAATGGGTTTGATTTAAATGTATAGCAAGAAATTACTGTGAAATAAGAACTGCATTAAAAAGACTGGTACTTGGCCACAATTAACTTTGTTCTGTGTGCTGCAACCTGTATCACATCCAAGGCCACTTACTAATGAAAACAGGCAGAGTACAACTTGTCCTGCTGCTGTCCCCAGGAGCTTCTGGTACAAGTACAGAATATATTGCCTGATCTCAGCTTCATGCTGCAAATCTTTTCTGTTATCCATACTTGTTATAAAAAAGTGAATCTTGCAAGTGTAATGCTGCAGCAAATTGCTCTGATATTTGAATACAGAGTTCCACTTGGCTTTCACACAAAAACACAGGTGTCAGCTAAGTCAGAGGGAAAATAGAAGTGAGGGAGGGAAAGGGAGAGGGAAGGCCACTGTCTCTCTTCAAAACATTCTACTAACATTTTTAAATTAGAACCTATTTTTTAAAAAACTCCTTTGTTGACATCTTCAAATGGACAATCACAGTAATGCTATCAAGATTGCTGCATCCTTGGCCTTTAGGCAGGTATGCAGGGAGGATAGCACAGTGCTTTCCTCCCTTATTCCTTGGCAAAAGGATTAAGACTCTCTGACCTATGTGTGAAAATTTACAGAAGAAAGTTATAATGGACTCCTACAATGCATCCTACTCACAGGCAGTGAATAAGTATTTGATTCATTAAAAGTTCTGTGTGTGGTTTTCTCTCTGAAAATTCCAAAATCAAAGCTTCTCATTTCTTAGGAATTGACAACAATAAAAATTCAACAGTGCACGTTTCACAGCAGTAGAGAAGATAGGTATCAGAGTACAGAATTAATTAGCCATTTTATAGAGCTAATAAAGCCAAACTATGGGTAAGAACCCCACTTGGAACATGTATTATGAAGCACAAAGGTTTTACAGGGAAGAGACTATGGTTCATTTACTCAAAATAAAGTTAAGCCAAATGCTAAAACCAAAGGGAAACTTTATACATTACCTACTGTTTCTTTTGCTAGCAGGTGGTTTATTTCTGCAGTGATGCTGTAGCAAGTTACAAGCTATTAAGCAGGGATCTGAAAGCAAAATCCTGTCTGCAGAATTTCCAGCTTTAAAACCAGACATACCAATGTAATTGCTGCTTTAAAGCTTTAGCACATTTCCTTGAGAAAATTAATGTAGATTTTACAGTTGCCTGACAGTTTTAGTCTTGGTTTAGAAAAGAAGGAGCAATGCAAATAATCCATAAAACATCATGTACAAGAAATATTGCTGGATTTACCAGTAGCTTTTTAAACTGTCTAACTTTCAGTAATGCTACTATCTATGGCATTTTCTGACTGCATTCAATATTTGTCTCACTAATACTTTACGTAACATTATCTGTGGAAGTTGACTGAGAATTACATTTTGGCTTCACTCCCTAAACCACTGAAATGAAACTATAGGTGACATTATATGAAGAGTGAGAAACAAAGCTAATGATTCTGCTCAGAGCTGAGCTACACGACAGAAACTCATAGGTCAGACTCAGCTAGCCCTTCTGCCAGTAGACATCTTTAGTCCCAAGGGAGACAAAAAGGAGACAAAAATCTAGTATCTTCACCGTCCATGCACCATTTCTTCTTCATTTTGTACTTCTGTAGAGTTTATTCAACCTTGACAAGCACGGTAATCGAAACATGTGTGGATGAATTAGTCTATTTGCACTTGGTTAAAGGGTGAGGGTGAGAAAAGGCCATTCAGAGGTTAATGGGGTTTCCATGCAGGAAAGGGTTAATAAGTGCTGAGTGGTTTGCAGTGAGGGAGGGACTTTGAAAGTGCAGCAAAGACATTTTTAAGGCTGTTACTCTTTTGGCAATTTCTACAATTAATTGATAGAATGAATACCTAAAAGCTAAAGGGAGTATTTTTTTTTTAAAGGCAACTAACAAACAGGAAATTGTGCCATGCTATTGCCTGCCAGGACACTGCTCTCCTGGGGAAAGATATCAATAGTACTAGGAAAGATTTACTGCCCCACAGACCATGCAGCGAATCAAAGCATTAGTCTGTCACACTTTTTTTTTTTAAATACCCACAGATCATCTCATTTCTGTGTTTCAGAAAAGGAGGGAGCCCCTAAAGAGGCCCTTTAAGAGGCCTCGGGACAGGAGAGCTGCTTTTTCAGTCTCTCCAAATATGCCTGCCGTGGGGGTCACCATCCATGACTGACTGGGTGTCTCCCCTGTAGCAGATTAGTCACTGCAGGTGTTCACAAAACACAACAACGGGGTTGAGGGGTCTCTCATAATCAACCCATTTAATTTGTTTTAAAACCAGGGGCCTCTTGAACTCAGACAGGGACCTCTCATCAACCTTGCTCTTAGCATAAGAGGAACTCTGTCCCTCGGTTGCCACATCAGCCTGGGCTTGTCTGTAGACATTGCTACCTCCACACGTTCAGATAGCAGCAGAGTCTGGGATCCCTGCCTAGAACACCCTAACTGGGCAAGAAAGAAAGGCAATAAATTGCCTTTTGGAGCAAGGGAGAGCAAAGAACAGGCACTTCTACCAGAGGTGTACAAAGCGGTTGTTTCCACTGAAAGATCTAAAAAGATGGTGTTTCCATAAAAAGAAACATTCTGCTGAGTGTAAAGGCATCTATTACTTCAAGAAGGATGCTTCCAAGAGCCATGCTCCATCACCTGCATTTGAGCACTATTTATTTTTAAAAATCTTCCTTTTCACTTCTCACTGACAGGAAATAGCTTATCACAGAATCACAGAATGTCTTGGGTTGGACAGGATCTATCAAGGTCATCTAGTCCAACCCCCTAATAAGCTGGGACACCTCCAACTAGAGCAGATTGCTCAGAGCCCCGTCAAGCCTGACCTTTAATGTGCCCAGGGATGGGGCCTCCACCCCCTGTCTAGGCAACCTCTTCCAGTGATCTACCACCCTGACATTAAAGAGCTGTCTCCTAATATCCAACCTAAATCTACCCTTCTCTAGCTTAAAACCATTACCCCTTGTCCTATCATTTCATGCCCTTGTGAACAGCTCTTCCCCAGCCTTCTTACAGGCCCCTTTCAGGTATTGAAAGGTTGCTAATAAGCTCCCCCCAGAATCTTATCTTTTCCAGGCTGAACAACCCCAGCTCCCTCAGCCTGTCTTCATCAGAGAGATGCTCCAGCCCTTGGATCATTTTCATCGTCCTTCTCTGGACACACTCCAAGAGGTCCACGTCCTTCTTGTGTTGATTGGAGAGCTGGACACAGTTCTCCAGGTGACAGCTCACCAGGGCAGAGTAGAGGGGCAGAATCACCTCTCTCGATCTGCTGGACACACTTCTTTTGATGCAGCCCAGGGTGTGGTTGGGTCTCTGGGCTGCAATTGCACCTTGGTGGCTCATGTCCAGCTTTAGATCCACTTGTACCCCCAGGTCTTTTTCCACAGGGCTGCTCTCCACATGTCTTACCCCAGCCTGTATTCACATCTCTGGTTGGCCCAGCCCAGGTGCAGGACCCTGAATTTGCCCTTGTTGAACTTCATGAGGTTCACCTGGGCCCACTTCCCTAGCTTGTCCAGGTCCCTCTGGAAGTGTAGATAGATGACATTGATATGTCTTCCCTTGACCACTGATGCAGGCACTCCTCTGTAGAAAGCCACTAAGTATGTCAGGCAGGAATTGTCCCTGGTAAAGCCGTGCTGGCTGTCCTGAATCACCTCCCTGTTCTCCACGTGCCTTAGCATGTCTTCTAGAAGGATCTGTTCTATGATCTCAGGCACAGAGGTGAGGCTGACAGGTCAGTAGCTCCCAGGATCCTCCTTTGTCCCCTTTTTTAGAAATAGGTGTAATGTTTCCTTTCTTCCAATCATGGAGAGTGGCTTGGCAACAACACCCGCCAGTTCCCTCAGGGCTCGGGAATGCACCTCATCAGGTCCCATGGACTTGTGTATGTATATGGTCCCATCTTTCAAATGTATTGAAATATTTGCTAACAACCTTCCTAAGCCTGGATGGATGAGAGAGTTCACACTCTTAAACCAGGACACACCCCTAGTTACCTGCCCCATCAAGTTTGCCTGCAGCATCTGTACTGCAGTGGGTGCAACATTAGCTGACATGACTTCCTTGCAACACAGATGCAAATGACTGCATCCCATGTCCCAGCTGAACCACAGCTCTCTTACTTGGGAGCTTCCCACAGCACCATGTTCCATTTCACTTTCTGAATGTCACTGGGACTTCTGGCCCTTACAACACTGGTAAGATAAATTAAATTGAAGTCATAGTGAGCTTTCTGTTCAGGCAGGTGACCTGCAGGCTGAACTGCTCTACCATGTACTTCTCCATGTCTCCTAAAAGACAGATATAGCCCTTCAAAAACAGCCTCTACAGTTAACTGGGAAAATACACACATGGATGATCTCAGTTTAGGGCATCTCTGTGAACCATGAAATATGGTCCCATACAAGGAAGAAATACACAGAGACAAATACAGCCCCATTCAGCAACTTCCCAATCCAGCTGCTGCTGCCTTTCTTTTTTTGTGGGCCAGTTCTTTGAATTAATACCCAGCAAAAAGAGTCATGTAAGGATTATGCTTCGGTCTGTGACTGAACAAGTTGCTACAGATGTGAAATGGGCTGGCAGTTTCCTATGTGTCTCTTAAATCCTTGAGCAGGAGAAGGAAGACTAGTCTACAGTCTACCACTAGATACTGAGCCACTCTCCAACCACAAATGTTCTAGTAACTGGGAGCAACCCTAAGACAGCTGTCCATGAGTGAGAACACTTGTTGCTAGAGGTTTAGCTTCTACAGTATCTCAGTCTTTATTGCTTTGAACTTTTTTGTGTCTTCTACGTCTAGAGAGCTACACTGATTATACCAGACTGACTGTACAAATAGTAAAATTCAGGTTCTTTCTTCCATTTCCCCCAGGATGCTGTTGCAAAGACTTTTATTCTGCATTGTCTTGCTTCAGCTGATGTATTTTTCAAAGTCTTATCACTCCCACATGCAACAGCAGGGATCAGGTGAACATTACATTCATGGAGTTTCAGTGTTGCTTTTCACCACTTCTAACAGAACATCCAGTCCTGGGAGCTGCTGAGAATCCCTCATTGAACATGAAATTCAGATTTTTAAAGGACAAAGTCCACCACGAAATTCAACAACCCATAACACTCAGGGAGGAAAGAATTAAATTCGGATTGGTGCTGTGCATTATTTTCATATATACAGAAACACAAACACATATATGCACATATATGTAGATACATATGGTAATCTTAGTCTTCCAGATCATGAAGGTAAGAATAAAAATAAAGGCAGAAGTAAAGGCTGCAGGATCAGTACACTAGTCAATATATATATATATTTTTTTTTTTCCTAGTGGTTACACTCTTCTGTTGTAAAGATCCTAAAGATTCTGAATAGCAGATCTTTCCTATTTTAATGCATAAAAAATATTTTCTTCCTACTGACTCCTTAAAAAGTTGGGGCAATACTTCATGCTGAAAAAGCATCCTAACTACTAACTAACATAAAACAACTAGTGACTTCATTAGTAACTCCATTCAACAAAGTACAGACAGGTCAATATAGGATTTATCCTGACACTTGCCACGGAAATAACTTGACTAATTTCATTTCAAGCATGCAAAGCTGAAGCAAATAAAGCTAATCATTTAAGTATGGTAAGGCATCTGGTAGACCAGTGGAAGCAGTGGATGTACCAGTTCCATTTTTTCCTAGAAGAGAGTGAGAACAAGCATCTGCAAAGGAAAACACCCTCTCCACACATACACAGACACCCACCACTCAGTGGGAAGTGCCCCCAGCCACTTCAGAACCAAGCAGCAATCTTGCAGAAGCTCAGCGATGGCTCACCAGAAGTAGGGGTTCCCAAACTAAGGGACACATGTTGTTAATAGTAGACAAACTTCTCCAGAGTGATAGGCAAAACACTGCTTGCTCAGCCAAATGTTTGCTGCTGCTATCCACATAGGTGTCACCTCTTCCAACCACAGTTCCAGAGAAAACTCGGGCTGGGAACACTTCTACTACGAGAGGCCAACAGCTCCAGCCTTCTGATTTGTGCAGGAACCTCTCCAGGGAAAGGCACATTTTATTTACAAGGAAGTGCCTGGGAGGTCAGCTTACAGAGCAGTTATTTTATAGATCAAAGGAAAAAGAAGGGAAATGTGCCAGCAATCAGAATTACTGTCTTCTGAGTTATGTGGTATTCTAATAAACAGGCAAAAGAAAAAATGTGAGAATAGGTCCTAAGCCGACTGCAATGGTTATCTTAGCATTAGTTTAAAAAAAAAAATCCAAACACAAACCAAATCAACAACCCCTTACCTACCCCCCCATAAAAAAACCCAACCAAACAACAAAACCAACAAAAACCCCAAAACCACCCCAAAAAACCAAAACCAAAACAAAAGCCACCAAAGATTTCCGAAACAACAGTATAAGCCAAGCAAGTCGAAAGATAAGATTAGAAATTCAGAAGAGAAATTCAACGGAAAGTAAAAAACCTTGTTTGTTAGAATAAACATCAGGCAGCCCTAGCACAATTAAATAATATAAAGTACCAGCACAACTGTGTCAAATATAAAACAAAATCATTTATTTTTTGAAAAGGAAGTCAGTTAATAACAAGTCACAACAAAATGCAGCAGCAGAAGAAAGCTGTGACACTAATGCTTGGAGCAATGACTTAAGACTATGAATATTCTTTATGGAGAAATATTTATTGAAGTACAAGAAATAAATTTAAAAGACAAGCATTACTGGATGCACAGGATCAGAGTTGAGCAGGACACCTTTACATAAATATTAGTTATTACTCTCATTAAAATAAAACTAAAACCTTATACATCGAGACATTACAAAACTGATCCTCTTAAATACTTCCGTGGGGTTTCTGTCCATGCTTGGGTTGAAAAAAAATCAGTCTGCAAACAGCGGTAATAAGATGAGAGTTATAACTAACCTGAAACAAGGGAAAAAATAAAACAAACCCAAACATAGGGGAGGAACCGGTAAAAGAGTTTTCTTTGTTACCTGGCCAACAGGATAGGATTATAAAATGTTATTCCTCATTAAGCAAAAGGAAGCCTGAATCCACTGGCTCCAGCAGCTGTTATTATAACAAAAAGCCGCCTCGGGCTGTGCAGTGCTTTCCATCAGGCACTGTGCAGGCACAGAGGCCTGCCCACAGGATCCAGCTGTGAGCTACGACATGACAAACAGGCTGCAGCAGTGCCTGGCAGCACCCGCTCTAATCTGGCACCTCTCAGACTTCGCGTTTCTGGATATCCTTAACCTCCCCAGGCTACCATTTAGTCTTTTACAAAACCTTGAGATTTGGATTCTGAAGCTCAGCTGTCTGTCCACTGATTCAGGCTCTGTCCAAGTTCCTCCAGTTGCCACTGCTGGTGGAAACAAGCTGTTTCCAAGAATCCCAGAAAATGCAAATCCTCAGGCTCAACATAAACCGTTCAGAACACCTCAGGCCCACAAGGTTAAACAAACTGATGGTCAGTCTGCTTAGTGTTTGTGGACATATCCTGACTGTCACTTCAAGAAGGAAAGCCAAAACTATTAGAATAACTCCAAACTTCTTTTTAGTACAGCATCCTTCCTTCCAGCTTCACTGAAGTTGAATTCCTTTCTTCTAGGCAGAGAAATTCCCTTCTCTTGACCCAGCCAGAGATGCTAAAAATTGTCAAAGAAAGCAAATGGTTTGGCTCCTTTCTTTTTATAACCCTGCATTTCCCTTCTCCTCAGGTAATTGATATAGGGTGCTTATAGACCTCTTCCACAATTAGTTTCTCTCTACTCTTGTTATCTCTTTGTCCATGAGATACAGACACCCAGCTTTATGCTAGAAGGAAAGGAAGAGATATGGCTGAAAGGCAGTTGAAAAAGTTTCCACCCTTCCATACTTCAACCAGTGTGACTTTTATAAGGAAAAGAACATCTGACCATGCCTTCAATGTCATGCTGGAGGATCACTGCAAAGCACCACTGCCAAAAAAAGAAGCAGCATATTTGTATGGCCTTTTCCTACAGATAACTGAGATCCAAGAGTGTTACTCACAGTGTTCTTACAACCTCTGTAAAATAATTCTACAACTATACCAGCACAGGAAACATCCTGAACATTTTCTTTGTACACATCCCTGGCTAAGACAAACATGCCTGTCAAGGCACTGTTGAGATTGGTCCAGTTCCCTTCTAGGAACTTGGCAAAAAGTTAGACATAACAGTACATGTCACAGTTTCTGATGGCACACTCCTGGTTTTGTTCTCATGCAAGGTTATATTAGCAGGAATTAACTAGGGTGCTCACTATTAATAAAGTTTGACTTTGCTCAGAACTCTTCAGAGGGGAGGTGAAGCACAGACTATTGGGACACTCCCATCTTCATCAAATGAGTCAGCTTCACAGATCAAGAAACAGGCCAGCTACATGTTCACTGCTGTCTGTGTAAGATCTGCTGGAGGCCCCACTGAGTCCCATCATACTGCTTGAACACATGGAAAACTGGATTTGACCCATAGAGTGTGTGGCTTAGAAGTATTTTCAAAACAATTTGTTTTCGTGAGCATGTGTGCACATCACTCTTCTGGGAATTTAAATGAGTGGGTGAGTAGCAAGAAATAACTGTGTATGAAGAGTGAATCTGCTCTAGGCTTGTAGGATTTGCCCTGACCATACCAATGACTATTCTTTCATGCATAACACTCCTGCTTCAGAATATGTAGACTGATTTCAGTTTTGGAATACTCACAAATATAAGCTAAGTGAATAACAGCAGTAAGGATTATCTCAAAAACAACTGAATTAGTATGTAATGTTCTTTAAAATAGTATTTCTGTTAAAAAAGTTTCTTTCTTCTTATGACCTTTGGCTGGAGTTTTTCAAGAGGTATTTTCTCTTACATTGTTCTCTTTAAAACTGGCATGTCTGGGTAGATTTAGAATTATTAGAACAGTCAGTAACTGGCTTTTTTTTTCCCCAATGTGGTTAGATTTAGACAAATATTGTTATCCTCTGCCACAACTCCGATGGTGAAATTTGAAGATATGTTTCCATGCAATTTATGAAGGCACTTTTTCAGAGTGTGCTTGAGGGATCTTGCAGAGTAAAATGGGCAAATGCTTTCAAAAATTATTAGTAGTAGCATCCATAGCGTAATTTCTTTCCATTTATGTTTTCAATATAAACTTTTAATTTCCATTTAACAGCACTGAACCTGTCTAATAAATCACAGAGGCACTGTTCTTCTTGACAGCAAGGAACAAAAGACATAAGTTACCAGATGAAATAATACTTGAATGGCTGCCAAGTGTTCCCTCCTGAACATAAGAAATTAAGGTAGGCCATTTGTCCCTGTCTTTATTAGCTTACAACTGTAGGCTTTCTTCTTTTTCTTTTTTCTTTCCCACCATGCAAGTATTTCCTGGCCTCTTTTACAAGAGTAATACAAGAAGAACTTACAGCTAATTAACTCAATTCTCACACAATGACACTTAAGCCTTCACAAAAACAGGGAAATTCATCACTGTTACAACTGACCATATCTTTATCTTAGACAGGTTCTGAAAATACATGTCCTTAACAACATTCTTTAATTTTTGGTCAGCCCTGAAGTGGTCAGGCAGTTGGACTGGATGATCATTGTAGGTCCTTCCCAACTGAAACATTTCTATCCTGTTCTATTCTATTAATCCTTGCTGTTTATCTGTAATATACTAAAGGCTGAGTCCTGCTGGACCTGCTGCTGAGCCCACAACAAGTCCACAACTAGCCCTGCCCGAAAGAATGGGCATCCCAAAGAGAAGGCAAGCAAGAGGGTGGGTACATGAAAGAACAGAGCAACAATGTCATCATTAACAACACAGACGATAAATGGTAACTGCTTTACAGATTATGATTTTTGACAAATGGTGATCACCTTTTGATAGTATTCTCAGAGAAATCTAGTGCACCTTCTTCCACCTTTGTTGAAACACAGCCAAACACAGAATTAATTTGTCATTCTTCAGAATTATAGGGAGAAAAGGAGTGATTAAGGAAGAAAAAAGAGTGGAAAAGCATGCTCCTAAAAGCTGTGCCAAATCTGCATTGGACACTTCCTTTTCCCCAGTTCATACCCACCTTCTCTTAAGCTTTACTAAGTCAAGTGCTTGCAAGACTGGATTTTATCTGAGCTGGCAGAAGCAACCCTCTTGAATAAAACTGGAGACACCTCTTTCTCTATTACGTTATAGTTGGGTCTAAAGAACTCCACTTCTTGTGTTCATTTTGGGATTTTCTTGTTCCCCTGCCAGTTACTATTAAAAACAAACCCAAAAACATTGTCAAAAAAACAAGCAACCAAACCAAACAAACAAAGGAAGAAGGAAAAAAAGCTAAAAGAGAACTATGGATGGAAAAATTTCCTCTTGAGGGCATATGTAGCCTGATAATTCTACCAAGAATTATGGTAGAATTACCAGGAATACGGATGGTTTGCTGAGCGGAGTGGACACAGCTTAGGCAAAGGTCATTCAGGAGAGCCTAGGAAACATTTGGCACGTAGCCTGGGTTTAACTCTAGGGCACAAACAGTTACCAGCAGCAATTAAAAGCTCTTCCAATAGGATATGCCTAAGACTGAGCCCAAAATTACGAGTTCTGGTCTCTGTGCTCAAGTGGTCTTCTAGGCATTTAGACTGTGAACTGAAAAAACACAGGAAAACCTAAAAGTTGCACTATACAGTAGTTTAATCAGCTTTAGGGCAGATGGCTTAGGCTAAAATCAAAGACCCACAGAAGTGCAAGTAGAAAGCTGGGTCTTCATGAGAGCAATCTCAGAAACACTATATGCCAAAAGGGAGCTGTTTGTGGCCACACATGATCAAGATACATCAATAAATGTCAGTGTGATCTCTGCAACTCTGTGAACTCTTTGGTTTCAAGTAATTCCAAAAGGTCATGAAATAGAGTTGTTAACTGTAGTCAAGCAACACAGACAGATACTGCATTAACAAGCAATATCTGCAGTTACAAATGATCCTTATTCCAGGTGTCCAGTAATGAAACATATAGCAGATGTTTCCCTGGCTAAGACTCTTCAACCAATAGTGCATATATTGGTACAATGAGTTATTTACAAATTCCATGTGAGGTACTGTTTCTGTATCTGTTGTGGACCATCATGTGGAGTTGGGAATAGTAATTTTCAAAGTGTAATGTGGGACTGAACTCTAAAATCACACTGGAGCATCCTGAAGGACAACTAACTAATGAAAAATGTGTAAAAGATACAAGTCATAAACATGATATTATGCAAGATTAATCAAAGTCTGTAAGGGCATAACCTGGATATAAAAGAATCTTCTTTTGGTGAAATTGGTGGTTTACCTACCAAAAAAAAGGGTTTTTTTAAATATTAGAAAAGAAAAAAAAAAACTAAGTATGCTAGATCTGTAAAATAGAAGTGTGTTTCAATGTACTAAAAAGATGTGCTCATGGGAAACTAAACTTAAGCCCATCTACAACAGTGGAAGAATGTCAAGGAAATTTTTCATGGGGAAAAAAAGGTATCATGCAACAGCAGTATTCTGCTATAAGAGTTATCAGCTTCCAAATATGCAACCAATCAATCAATCAATCAAGTTTACCACTAAAGGGTACTGTAACAGAAAGGCACCTGGGGGTGCTAACATTGATTAAGCATGTGTTATGTCAAGCTGTAGCAGGAAAACACCTAGAGGAGGTAACAAATCTATTCTACCTGTGCAATGCTGCTGGCACACTGGAGTACAAGGGCTTCTCTGTGGAAAAGATGTGATAATTTCTCTATTGTAAGGCACAGCAGCGGCCTCAGTTTAAAAAAAATCAGAAAACCTAGATGTCATGACTTGAAGAAAAGGAGTACTCAAAAGAGAGAGGGCAGCTCTCAAATGCTGAATGACAAATCTTCATAAAATCCGTAACTGTACTGAACTGAATAGATGCTGTACCAGAAATCAGGGTCACAGAATGTCAAGATGCAAGTACAATAAATTAGTCTCTGTCCTGAAAAGTGGATGGTTGAAATAGGCAAGAGCAAAAGAAAAACAACCTTGTTTCTTTTGGGTCAACAACCAAATCAACTGAGAAACCCGAGGCCAAATGTTCTCCAACATTCAGAGGTTCATTAGTATGACCAGAATTATTACATCAAGATATTCTCATTAGTTGCATCATGTTAGTAAGTAAATTCAAAGCAAATCATTAAGTCAAACCACTTCCATCTGGGGAAAAAATGGACTACATGAGTCAGAGTGTTTTGGTGTTATCCAGAGGGCTCGGGAAGACATTTAATAAAAGATATTTACACCAGGCATTCTGCTCAAGGGAAGCTCTGATCATTAGCTTTTTTCCAAACAGGCATTCATCACTTCTTCACTCTTCTGCTGGCTGCTCTTCATCTTGGTATCCTGTCTTCTTTCTGCCTCTGACCTACACAGGGTCAATGGGAAACAAGTTCCTGTTGGGAACGTAGATGACAGGAACCTTGGTTGCCCTGACAGTCCTCTCACAGAGCCTCCACCTACACCTTCTGAGTGGGTTCTCCATTTAAGCCCACACCTGGCCTTCAGTCCCTGCCTGAGAAACATCTTAGGTACGTTTGTCCCTCGCTCTGCACCTGAATCATTGTTTGGATTTCCTGGATTCACTTTGAACCTGGCATTTTACTTCCTCTTTGCTTAATGTTCACCAGACTGTCAATAGGACCTGCTGTCATAACCACTCTGCTCTGCTCACCTACTTCCAGTGCCATGGGACTTGCTGCTGAGGCCACTGCCTGGCCTGCCTTGTGGCTGCTCTTCAAAGTCTCACCTTCCCTTTGCCAGCAGCCTCCTGTTGCTGCTACCTGGCCACCCCATGGGAAAATGACAATTTGTTTGGCTTTTTTTTTTTTTTAACTCCAGGGACAAAGAGCTCCTCAGAACAGCCAGACTCAACTGGAAGAGTTTGATACAGTTTAATCAGCAATGACAAATGGTTGCCTGCCTTACTCTGTTCCTCTCTTTTGCCTCCTGACCCTCTGTTCTGTGATTTAAATGGCTGCCTCTGAGCTTAAACCGAAATTTGGGGTGACACTCTCAATTATTTATTTTAAAAACAATGTATTTGCCTCACTGGTGGGTGATATGTTCACAGTTTTACACCTTCTGGCAATTCTATTTACATGCACAAATACTGATTTTGGAGCATACTTTTACATTGTAAGTTTGATAATCTTGCTTCAAAGTTTCCTTTAAGCTCTGGTAACAAATTAAACTTTGGTATAAACAAGCACAAATAAAATATCTTTCAATGTAAGCCATTCCTAAATATCATACACCACTTCCTAACTCTCTGCATCCAAACTCTGCCAAAGCCTTTTGTTGTCCTTACAAGATCTTTTGCCACCTTTTGTAACTTGGATCTCTACAAAGCATCCATAGATCTTGGCAGCACTAGACTAAATTAGGGCAATGTACTACAGTTCAGGCTATAGTTAGCAGGTTAGCCATGTTATTTCTATCACTGATTATTTTAGCAGTTCCTTGAGACAGAGTAATTTGTTGCCATCTGCCAACAAACGCTGTTTAGGTTCACTAAGATCTTAAAATGATTCTGCATTGAAATGAGGAGACGAACCACAACCTTGAATGGTGGCAAGTCCTGACAACAAGAACATCTTGCCCATGTGAGGCTATTTTAGACTTTATAGTGAAGCAGCTATAAGCAAAAATTTTAGAAGTAATCTTATGTATGACTATTGCAATAGCATATGTATTTTAATACATTCTCAGACTTACCAGCTGAACGGAAATGTATCAAGTTTATCTCTTGGGAAAAATAAAAAATAAAATAAAAATATATCTGCCATTGAACTGTGACCACACAGTTATTTCAGTCTAAATTAAACTTAGCATTAACAGCTTTTAGAGGCCTAGTGAAACAGTTTCTCCCTTTGCTGTCAGTGAAATTCTGCTAAGATTCTGCAGCCAGTTTCAGGAATGCATCAGGCCCCTTTGTGAAATGCACAGCATGGCAAATCAGTATATCTAGCTGTCACTTTCTGTGGTTCACTCAGAGAAACTGGTTTGCTCAAAGGAAGCGTCTTGTCCAGTTTCCCTCCAGAAGCCACCAGCAGAATCAAGGATGCAGCTTTCATTGCTGAGCCATAGTGCAGCTCCTGACCAGGAGCTACCAGCCAAACCAGTGCACAGTGAGTCAGACAAGGGTTGGCCCATGGGAAGACCATGGCTGCTCTCTGCAGACCTCTGCTCCGCCTCACTACTGGAAATCTGTGCTGCCTCTGGCCAACTGGATTGATCCCAACATATGGATGGAGGAGGCTACTTTTTAAAACCCAGCTTGCGGAATGACCTTGCCAAGGAGTTGGGTCAGAACAGCTGAGGAGCTGATAAGTTGCAGTGCACTGTCAGGTTTAGCTTGGAGCTGTTATTTCTTGAAGTACAGTGGCTAGGGAGGGCCTTGAGTTGTCATGTAAGAGCAAAGCTGAATGTCCTACACTGATGTCTCCTGGACAGTCTCTCTCAGGTTTGGGCTTTTTTTTTTTTTTCCAGGAAACTAAACAAAGAAGTTCCTACTAGAAGCTGCATTGTATTGTACTCCCGGAAACAGCACATCTGACTCTGTACATGTAACATTTTGCAAAGAACTGAGAAGTTTTAATAGGAGACAATCACATGAAAGACAACATCTCAAGTTACTCTGAATAAATAGGAGTGAAATAAAATGGAGAACAGGCTATTTTCCTGTTAAATAAATAGCAGTTTAGAAGACTTTTTAGCTGCCAACTACTAATAAATGTAGAAAAACTTCTTAACACCATATGGTAATGAGTTTGTTCCAAATGTAACAAAGATGTCTAAACTATTGATTTACCCTATTGATTTACTATGTTGACTACACAATTTGGAAGATAATAATAAAAGCTGACAATTCCCAGTAATCACGTGTATTGTTTAAGGTGACTTAAGAGTAGATGCTGTGAAAAAGATGGAAATAAATCTTTTTTCACTTGTTAACCTGGAAAAAGCAAAGGTGGTGCTAAACTGTTCACTGAAAGGAACAAACATATTCTTTTTCAGACAAATTAATTTTCCTGAGTTTCATAAGCAAAATTTATGCCTTATGGATGTATTTTAGTAAAACATGGAATGATAGGTAGTCAGGAGAGATCAGACCCAGTGAAGAAAGCAGAGGTCTGGAACCCAGGGTTCTACATCTTCTTTTGAATCAGCACATAAAGAATGTTGCATTCCTGGCTACAGCACACGGAAAGAATATGACTTGAAGTTTACATACTGACTTTGTGGCAAATAATAAAAACTGACTGAATCAGAAAAGTGACACTGCTTTCAGTGCTGAGATTCTATAAAAAGTTTTCCTCTCTGATACAGATGAGCTAAATTGCAGAATGGACTTCTGCAGTAAGTTTGATACAACAAAACCACGAAACAGAAAAACATGCCAGGTTTGTTTTTTATTTCATAGGGTAAGTAAGTATTAGTAATATTAGTAATATGGAGGAGTATCAATAAGATGTGAATGAGTAAAATACCGTAGGTGTTAGTTTCTTTAAATCTGATACAAACTAACCTGAAGGACAAGTAACTTAAAAAATCGCTGTGCTGCTGTGTTCTGGTTTGTGTGGGTTTTTTGGTAGTGGGGGAAGGGCCCCAGGGGTGGCTCAGCTGAGAAGCTCCCCCTGCTCCAAACCCAGCCAAGGAGCCATTGGAGGGACAATAGATGCACCTCTGCAATTAACACACGAAAGAACTGAGATAACACCTGAGCAGAGGAGCACCTAAAGGAGAAACTTGTGCTGGAGAAGCAGAGCGGTGCTGGTGGTTGGTGAGGAAGAAGAGGAAAGGAGGTGCCCAGGCAGAAGTTTCCCTGCAACCCATAGCGAGATGGCAGCTGTGCCCCTGCACTCATGGGGGAATGTGGTGGAACATTCCCTGAAGGCACCAGGAGGGGTGAACTTGGCCAGTGGACTTGGATGTTGTGGCCAGAGGATTTGCTGCCTGTGGACTCAGACTGTGCAGCTTTGGAAGATCCGGGGGCCAGGGGAGTTTGTTCCCAAAGCAGCCCCAGACTGTGTGGGAAGCCCAGGCTGGAGCAGCTCCGGACCTCGTGGGAAGGACTCATGAAGGAGAGGTTTGTAGAGGACTCTCTGCCATGGGAGGGACCCTGTGGGGAAGCAGGGAAGGACTGTAAGGAATCCTTCTTCCTGAGGAGGAAGGAGCAGCAGGAACCACCAGCCTGTGAACTGACTCTAAACCCCATTCCCTGTCCCCCTGTGCCGCTGGGGGGAAGAAGGGAGAGAAACCGGGAACAAAGGGATTTGGGTCTGGGGAGAAGGGAGGGGTGGGGTAACGTGTGCAAGCTCTGCTCTGTGTGTTGTCTGTGTCCTGTGTGTGTTTGATTAGTGTGAAATTAAAGTATTATTTTTTTCCCAAGGTGAGTTTGTTTTGCCCGGGACCTTAATCGGTGAAGAACCCTCCTTGTCCTTTGTCTTGACCCACGAGCTTTGTCCTCCTCATCCCAGAGTGTGTGTGTGGGGGAGCTAAGTCAGTGGCCACGGGGCTGTTCCTTTGTTGTCATGTTGTCCCAAAGACATGCTGAGAACAAATAAACACAGTTGTTCACAATAGATCACACTGACTGATTGTGCCTTTCCAATCATATTTGTATGCTAAGTAAGCTAATTATTGTGCACCCGAGCCCTGATGCTATAATTGGATCTATGCACACAGACCACTGTTCTTGCTTGAAGTTCCATTTAATAAAATTACACCATATACCTCTTTAATAGAAACATGACCATAGTTCAGTTTAGATGTTCTTACAAAAGTGACAGCTGAAACACAACACATTCACTCAACACAACAACTCACACCTAATTTATAGACAGCACAACTCCACCAACTTCCCTGAAGTTGCAGGAAACATTATTTTGACATGGACCAGGAAGAATGCAATTTGAAGAAACTGGAAAAAGAGAAAAAGGAACAGACACAATCAACAAGGGAAGCATGTAGAAAAGAATTAGTAAAATAAGTGGACCACTTACAAAAAACCAAACCAAACCAAAACACTAAAAGCATCAGAAGGAATGTGGCAATGTAAGTCCCAAAGCCCAACTTTTCTTCCTAGAGGCTTTCCTCACATTACCTTTATCTCATTCTTTCTCTCTCCTCTTTACTCCTTCCCTTCTAGGGACAAAACAAAATATATATATTAGCCCATATGTTAGAATATATAATATGCATCTCACCCTCTCCTTTTCTCATCATAACTGATTCAAATATCGTCAATTTTAAATTTAGTGTTATGATGTAAATTCATTTTCCAAACTTCCAAATCTTACCTCAGCTGTCAATATGTTGGGATGGGGTTTCTGATCACGGTGATTTGTCTTGCTCCTGCATTTCATAGGGGAATAGAAAAACAAACTCTCAAACACTCCTAACATTTCTAAACATTCCTAACAAAATCTACTGCTTTCAAGAACTTACTCTTGGAAATGGACTAATTAAATCAAACAACACACTCATAACCTCGCTTCTTTGAGCAAATGATGATAACCTTTAAACCAAAACCTGCTCCAGGGTGAAAACTACATGAAGCCACAACTTTCCCACAATTTCCACTTGAAAGTGCAGCTGTCCCCAGATTCAGGCTGAGTTTAAAGGACATATGAGGCTGTGCTATCAAACCACAGAAACTTGGAGGTACACAGGGGAAATGAAACTGCCTGCTCTCTACCAGATTATTTTCTTGCCTCCTGTCCTAACAGTCCCAAACCAGGAACACAGCTTACAGACACACTTTTTTACTTGGATTAGGGGACCAATCTGGTCGACAAATTGCTTTTTTTTTTTTTTTTTAAAGTATTTTTTAACAGGGTATGACCTGGCCACACTGGCAGCTGTGATAGCAAAGATGGACTGGTAGGTTAGCATGTTTGACAGGGGGAAAAAAAAAAAAAGGAGGGAAAGGATGAGACAGCAGTGTCTTGCCACAATGGACCTTCAGCTGGGAAAGTTTTAATTCTGCTTTTAGGAAACAGGACACTCAACCTACAGCGTTTGGTCAAGCCCAGTCCCCCATTTTGGTGTGTATGTTCTATGAACTCCAAAGCAGTAATTCTCCTAGCTGCTCCTTGATGCAGATAGGGATTGAGCCAAGTGCTTCGCGAACTTGCTGCCCAGCAGCTTCTTCTCCAGCCATTATTACGTTACACTTGCTCTCCTTATAACAAGGCTCACAAGGTGCATTGTCACTTTTGCAAGGTAAATACTTTTGCGAGGTGACAGGACACAGATGACAGGTCCCCATTGGTCAGAAAGCTCTTGCAGTTCACTCATCAAATATATTCTCATTACCTAAAGAGGGCTGGGAATTTCAATTATCAAAACCTGTGTGCAATAATCCAAAAAGGCTAAGTCTTTAAGTCTTGCATCAAGTGACCTCCAGGAGATGAAAACAGAAAATCCCATTGCTTCCCTTATGAACTTTCCCATGCACTGTGATTGTGTCAGGAACTGAACAAACACAAATACAAACCTTCTCCCATTTTGTACCAGGATTCTGCTGCACTTAAAGTGAAGACACCTTTTGTATATACTAATCCTTTTTGCTCCAGGCAGGGGTTTAGTGGAGAGATCAGCGCAGGCTCTGCCCACTCTCCCACACACACCCTTCCCGCCACTACCACACTTGTAACTCCCCTGTCATGTGAAGCACTGACAGCTCACGCAGCATTTTCAACCCTTTTGCACTGAAGATGCCTTCTACTCCCATGTTCTTGGATTGTGTCAAGAGACACGAGAAACCTCCATACCTCTCATTTCTACAGAGACACAAGACAAAAGGAGCTTTATCCCAAAAACTGTGGCAGGTCTCTATTCCCCTCGGATGCCCATGCGAGTCACAGGACTTAGATAACGCCAAGAACTGCCTCGTGACTCTCATCCATTCTCGTACCGCGGCGCAGCCCGGAGGAGCGGGCTCGGACGCGTC
>NW_009954611.1:567764-583598 GCF_000747805.2 Chaetura pelagica | reverse complement strand
GGTCTCACCTGGTTGTAGAGTCACCTCTTCAGACGGGTTGAAGAGCCTTTTGGAGCGCCGTTTTCTTGACGGTGAGTGAGGGTCGCAAGGAGCTTTCGGAGGCGGCGGTTTCATGTGGTAACTCCACTTCTGTGCCTGCAGCCGGGCGGGAGCGCGTCTGTGCAGCTGGACTGGCTGACAGCTCTTCTGCAAGGTTAATCAATAATCAGAACGGTTGTTTGTGCAGTCCTAGGCGCGTTTTTATAGACCGCGCTGAAGGCCTGAAGTGCATGGTGAGTTGTTGCAGTGATAAGGTTGATACGGGACCTGGTCCTCGGAGGGTGATTTACAGCAGGTTGGAAACACTGTGGTCCCGCTGCCTGGGCAGTGTGATGGGCACTCACTCCCTCACGTGTCTTGGTACAGTTTCTTAACTTGAAACTAAGCAATAAAACCGAGTTCACGATGTGTACTGAGAACTTCCCTCTCTGTAAGGGCAAACATGATTGCTGGTGTTTTTTCCTTTGCCTGTGGGCAGTTTGAAATCCACAGCCTGGCAAGTCTGACGGTGGTGGGAAATTCAGCTGTTCCAGGAAACTCACTATGCCCAATGTCAGTAAAGTACAGTTTCTTTTATTTTTTTCACTGTAACAGTACACATACATGAAAATGGAAATGATCAATAAAGACAGTGTTTGTAACTTCATGCAGAGACACAAGTATTTTTAATATAAAGTGCATCCTGTGCCTCAGTGACCTGTAAAAGCTTAGCTGTTCTTGAAACCTAGGAGTTCTGAAGCATAAGTTAAGAGAACTTCTTCCTTTCTGGTGCCTCAAAGCAGTGCAGCCCAAACTTTTATGACATCTTTTAGCACTGTGGCAGTGGAAGCCTGAATAGGGAGACTGATTGACAAGATCACGCTTGTATGAATAAAAGCAAATAGTGTTAAGAAGTATCTTTTCAGAGAACTTCATTCATAAATGTAATCAGTAATTTAGTTACGATCAGCATTTTTCACATTTGCTTTGAAACTGCTTTTTGGAAAATTCAAAAGAAAATTAAGTTTTCACTGGAGTGAGAATTTTTGTATTATTACTTATTTGTTTATTTTAGTCTGTCAAATGTGCTTAGGAGGAACTTGCACTTTTTCTTTTAATTAATTTGAGAATACAGTTTGTGGGGTTTTTTTCTTACCTTGTAGAGTGGGTGTCTGAGCTGATTGTATGGTTCCTGTGGTCTCCCTGTTCTCTTTCAACTACTATGATGGGTTTCTTTTGCAAACTGCTTTTTAGTTTTATAAAGGTTTTATTATTTCAGCTGAGAGAGGAGGGAAAAAGAGGCATGCATTGGTTGGTGTACTGCCCTGAAGTGCTGATACTAAAGATAACATAAGGTCACCATTCATTCAAGTTTTGAGTAGAAATAGTATAAGCAAAATGTATGTAGTTCTCAAGCTGTTCAAATCTAACATCACTAAGTAGAACCTTCCTAATAAGCTTGCTTGTCAGACAGTAAGATGCATTGAAGGTGAATCAGCTGAGTGTGTTCTGAGAAATTTTCTGAAGTATTGCTTTTTAAATGTTTCAGTAACAATACAGATGGTTGATGATAACTGCAAGTTTGAGTATGCACTGAGTTGTTAGATGATTCAGGAAGGCTTTTTGGGGATGGTTTGGGGATGTTCTTTTTTTGTAAGAAGTTGCTAAGTACTTTCTGAGAATTGGACTTGACTGGAGGATCTCTGAACTGTTATCTGAAAATGCTAGTTTGTTAAGACCATGATTGGTTAAAACTGTCCTAGCATGAAAAGCTTAAAGTAAAACAAGCTAAAACTTTTCATAAACCAGCTTGTGAATGTTTGTAATTTTTCTGTTAAATGGTCTTCAGAGTAGGAAGAGGAAAACTACGCTTCATTGGCACTAATATGGAAGTTTAATACAGAGATTAATTTATTTCTGTGGGATACTGAGGCTAATTTAGGTCCAAAACTGGTATTTAGTGAGGGTAAGAATGCCCTCGGAGAAACAACTTTTATTAGGAAGATTCTACAAAAGGTTGTAAAAATGTCACTTTTTTGGCAAAGAGATTCGGTCTTTATTTAAAATTACAGCATCTAGAGGAAAGTGTGATTCAAGTTGAACTGATTAAATACAAAAACGTTAGTAATCGTACAGATTATAATGATTTGATGACTGATACAGGCAGCCCCAATATCTCTACAGATGTGTATTTTTCTTGAACTGAGGTTAGTGGTTTCCTTGGGGGGTTACCAAGAGGAAAAAACCAGGAACAGCAGTAAATTAAACAACTGAATTTATTTTTGCAAGTTTAGTTCAGCCACTCTAGTACCAGATTAAACCTTCAGCGTTAGCAAGGCTTCTAAGGAGACATCAACCACTTGCATATTATTATCCTTAGTTTTCTGGCTCACTAGCCTTTTTCAGGTTTGTATTCAACATAGAATAGAATTACATAGTTTACATTATCCTGCATGTAGTTCCTTCATCAGTGTCTGTTTCTAACCCACTTTGAGTTATATGCTTGTCAAAAATATGTAATGGAGTCTTAGCATGAATGAAATTATCTCTTCTTGTGAGCTTGCTGTTCACTGAACAAGCTTGTTTGATATAATCAGAAATGGGAATCATCTGACACAATCAGAAATACGAAAATAGCAAAATAAAAGTCATTCTCATGGTTTCCTTACCAGTTGTCAAATGACTGCTAGTTTGATTTGGTGTGTACTTAAGACAAATGTTCTGTTTAGGTACTCGGGGGGGGGCGGATTTCAGCAGTTAAGTATGCTAGGTCCTACCAGGGAGTATTTTATCATGTTTTCTGCTGAACTAATCCTGTACTGGCTGAAACACCTCTGGAAGTGTTAAGTTCTAGGCACAAGTGTGTTTAGGTTGATGTTATTTTTAAGGATATCCTGATTAAACACTGGGTCAAAATTTGAGGATGAGAGTTAGTCATGTAATAAAAGTATGCCTGCAGCCACTGTTTCAAGGTACAGTTCTTAATTCTTTTGCACTCATTAAGTGTTGCATGGAATCACACTCTCCCTTTTGATTTTTCACCTGTTAACAATTGTGGGTCGTTTGTCCTTTTCATTTTGTGCTGCATAATCTCTATGGAAGACTGGATTTGACAGACTCTTCTCCCCCTCCTCCCCACATTTCAGCATGTGAAAATAGAGCCTGTCTCTTCAGGTCTGTGGTTGTGGCTTCTACTGTGGATTAAGAGGCAGCATTTTTGACACCGCTGCAGTGTGAGTAAGTGAGAAGGAAATAAGTATTTTGACTGTTCTTGTTGATACCACCCTTCCCTGTTCTTGCTGTCTCACTGTTAGCTAAAGCTGTTCAAACTCTGGACTGTCGGCAGAACGTGTCTGCGCTTCCCGAGTGGTGTAGCAGTTGTCCTGTGTGAACTGCACAGGAAGTTATCCTGGTACCACGCTGCCTTGCAGTTGTTACTGACTGCAGGGGGACCCGTGGGGGGAATGGTGTGACTGCCTCTGCTTGCTGCAGCCATAAATCAGTTTAAACTGGCTAGGAAGCCATGGGAGTGAAAGCTCATGGGATTCAATAGCCTAACCATTGCAAAGACAATTAACTTTCTTAATTGTACCGTGCTACAAGTAATGTAACTTGATGCCGTTCTTACTCATTAAAAGCCATGGTGTATCATAGTGGCATTTAAAGTCAAGAAGACAAATAATTCTTTCTCAAAAGTGACTATCTGAAGCAAAGGAATCAAAATGTTTTCATACTTGCACTGTGTTCAAGCGTGCATACTTCACACAAGTCCATGGTGTGATCACTACTCCTTACGAGGTTATTACCATTTACACAAAGTATTGCTATTTCTCAGGAGGTGGGTTGCATTAATCAGGGGAATAAGGATGATCCAAAACCAGTTCTTGTGTAGGCAGAAATGAAATCTTACCATATTTTCTGGTTTGGGATCAGATCATATAGAAGAAATCAAGGACTAGTAACCCTTTTCTTTAGGTGGCATGGTAGCTACACGTGAAGTGGCATGTGAGAGGGTCATGAAGTAACCTCAGTGTGTAACACAGAGCAGGCCACTGCAATCTGTTGCACTGAGCCTTGCAGTGATTTGGTGAAGACTATTGCTTCGAGTTAAGGTTCTTGCTTACTAGGTAGTTCCTAGACTGCAACAAATATTTTTTAAAGGGAGGATTCAAAGCATGGTTTTGTACTTGTCCAGAGTGACAGCATGCTTCAAGGGCTGCATTTGAGCGTGTAAACTACACTTCAACTCTTTATGGGATGCAGACTCCCATATCTTAAAGGTCTTTTCCAGCCTAAATGATTCTATATGCCTTCAGCATTTTAACTATAACATTTTCTACGCTAGAAGCACTTAAAATACTGTTTGGCAGTCAAGCATGAAATGGATGTTGCCACAGTGATGCCAAAGACCACTGCAAATTAAATGAATACAGCATCGAAGTATTTTACTGACTTGTAACATTGCCGGGTGACTTAGTTTAATTTGTAAATTACACATAATCCCTCTTGGGTTTATTAGGCCTTCTTTTCCTACCTAGCTTTGCTTGGCTTGATTAGGATTTTATTTCTGGTTCCATTTATGTGGGTTTTTTCGTTGTTCATTTTCTCATTTTACTATTCACTGTAGTGCATTAATTTTCTGACTCTTTCTGATTTGTCAGTTCACTTGTTTCTATTCTGTAGTCTCTTTATTTCTTTTTCTTACTCCACATATACAGACAAGCTGTTTGTTCTGATCTGGTGTTACCAGTAAAATTACTTTAGCTTCATGTCTGGTCCTTCCCCCTTGTTTTGGTTGTTTGGCCTTTCCCAAAACATAGTCAGTTTCAAATCTGTAATGATTTTTTGTAAAGTTACTCATTGCACAGTGCAAGACCTTAGATATGGGGGAAGGTGTAGTGCAAAACTTGATTTTTGTGGAGGAAACTTCTTCAACTCAAAAGTAAGTGATTTTTTAATTTTTCCTTTTTTTTTTTTTTTGTTAATGCTAGCAAACTTGTTTCTGTGTAATAAAACTGGGAAGCGGTACAGAAAAGATTGATTTCTATGTAAAACTGATCAGTTTCAGAAGATCTACAAACTGCAGACATCCACAGTCTCTTGAGCTGTTTTGGTTTTTAAATTTAGTTCTTTCCTCTTGGTCTTCCTCTTCCAGGCAACCAAGTATTTATAGTTATGGGTTACCAAAGTGTGAGTGAAGGTATGAATGGTAGAACTACATATATTGTCCTGTCTTACAGGTCAACTTAATGCATGAGCTAAGGTAGTGTTTAAAGGAAAATTCCTGATAAACATATGTGTACATATATATATATATATATATATACACACACACTAACTAACGGGACTTCTCTGTAAGTGCAAAATCATTCAGTCTGTGCTATGTTTCCCTGATGCCTTTGCTACTTGTTCTTGCTGTGTAACAGTTGCTCTCTATAGGGCTGAAGACTGGACAGTAATAACATAAATCATCTTTAATGTAGAATCATGAAGAAATGAGAGTATGTTTAATTATGAAATTATTTTTTTCATGAACTTCATTTTGGACCCATAGGGTTTATCAGTTTTGTGTACAAAGTTGATGTTTTTAGAGCCTGCTTGTGACAAGCATAGCCTGGCATGTTGTGATCAGTGTTCCTTTGGAGGAGCTGTTTATCATAGTACTAGTTGCTGTTTCAGTTTGTACCTTGAAAGATAGGGACAGGAACTCATAACACACAACAAGAAAAAAGCTATGTCTCAGCAGGATCCTGAGTTCTCAAAACATGCAATCCAAAGGCTATATTAAAACTGTTCTAGAATAATAAGTGTTAATAACCTGATGTTTAACCAAAGCAATCTGATGTAAAACTGTAGACAACCTAAAGGTGGTAGGTCATTTAGTTATTAGGATTTTATAAACAAAAATGCATGGGTTTAAATATTAGTAAAATTCAGAAGTCTTATTTGCTTTATAGGTTTTTCTTCTCCAAATCTTGTTTCTCCACTAGTTGGTTGTATGTTTGTAAGCAAAAGGGTGGGATGAAAACTAAAGAAGTCTTGCTAAACAGCAAAATTATTTTACTATTACTGTTAAATCACAATATACTTTCATAAGGGAAAATTATTTTGTTGCCAGCTAACGTGTGATTTCTGTTCAGAGTTGGAGAAATGCAGACTGTTAGAGGCTGGATTGTTGTGAAGTAATATTGAAGGCAAAAATTCATTTTATGTGACTGGTGAGACTTGGGAGTGGGAATAACAGAAGAGAAGGGCTTGTCCACCAACAAGATGGATCATTCATTTAAAGAAAAGATGTAGGCTTTCTGGATGCAGGGGAGAATGTAAGCTAAAATAGGGATATACTAATGCTGTGCTGTCTCCTCAGTCTCCAGACAGTCTGAGATTATGACTTTGTCCTAATTTATGTAATTGGTGTATTAATGCTGAAGCTTTAATATAAGAGATGATTCTTACACTGGCTAGTTATATTATTGATTGTTCCAGCAGATGAGGGAGAGGAACAAAGACCACTGCATAAGAAAGTGTCATGCAATGAGAAATTGGTAAGAAATATTGCTAAGGAAGGGGGAAGGAAACAAAACACAGATGAGACCCAAAAAGGACAGGAAGCATGGGCATCATAGGTTTGACGATGTTTTTCCTGCATACAACACTACTTTCCTAGAAAATACAGTCGTAATTGAAAAGTCAGCTTGTGAATACAAGTGTTATACTCTATTGTTGATCTTAGTCCAAATCTTTCATCTATTAGGACAAACTTATTGAAGTAATACATAATTTGTGATGCACATCACCATTATTTTATATTATTTTCTTAAACTAAGTTATGTATATTTACTTCTGCAGTACAACAGAAATGGAAGTAACTAAAGTACATGTCTTTTATGCCACAAGGTTGGGCTACTGATAATCCTGGAATCTTGTTTTGTGTTGTTCTGTTTTCAGAAGGAACTAGGATTAAAAATCAATGGTAAAAAGTGTGTGTTTCCTATAGAAATTTTGCAGAAATTTTGTTAATTGGCTGTTGTGATCCTAGTAGGTTCATCACTTTTACTACAGCTCATCACTTTTATAACAATGTTTTCCTTTGTTCCTTTAAGCTATTTACCGTTACCTTTGCAATAATTTGTTAACTTCTTTCATTTTCTGTCTTCATTTTTTTTTCATGCAGTGCTATTGCAAATTTCATAGTAGTTGGTTTAAAGGTAGGAATCTATATAGAGCCTTTCACATATACTTTTTACTACTTCTGTTAAAATCCTGCCTGTTTTTTGCTGCTATCATAATGATAGTCATAAGCTTCATGGTTTTGCTCTGTTTCTCTTAGCCGTATTTCTTTCTCAATTTTAATGTTTAATAACAACAAATTACAAACTGGATTACACTGAAAGGCTATATAAATTTTCTTCTGGCCAAATTCAAAAGAGACAGCTTACTGTTGGTTTATTTTCATTACTGGACATTTAAATCATGTAAGCATCTTGTGACTTGTGCATAGTTAAGCATAAAATGGCACAAAACTATCACAATATAACATTGTACAGATACATTTGTGACTTCAAGAAAAACCTTAAGTGTAAGGCAAAGTATCTTCTCATGGGGCTTCATTCTGTATTGGGTGTATTTACAGACATGCTCACACATTCAATTGCTTATTCAAAATTAGCATGAAGATTTTTAGTAAGGATTGTGTTGAGTGTCCTGTTAATTCTTTGTAAAAGGATTATATTTGAAAGGAATATATTGAAGTAACTTCCTCTTAAAAGAAAAAACCTGTGTTAATTCATGAGGAAAATTTTAAAGTTTGTGTATGTAAGGAAGTACAGACATTAATATCTATTGCTAGTAAATTTTGTGTTTGAACTATCAGAAAATTATATTATCGGAAATCCTAAGTTGATGATGACACTACAATGAAAAGCTGCCATGTTCTTTTTGATGCAGTTTCAAAGGAAGCACTGATTCTGTGCTGTGGATGCCTGCTTGGTATCTGAAACATTCAAAATTGTATATGGATTCCTGTCCTTTAGGATTAAAGTACAGCCTTCGTACTAAGTGGAGTTATTTCATACTTTAAGAATGAAAATGCATGTTTTATGTTAATTTTAAAACTTAACTAGTCATGCTAATTTTACCACTCTTGATAATCACATTCTCAGGGTTGGTTTTGCTGATGGTACTGTATTTTACTACTTTGCTCTCTTTCCTCCACTGCAGCCTCTGCCAGTGTTGCAATTCAGCTGAGCAGCCTGGACATGAGAGGACCTAGAAGAGAGAAACAGACCTCTTATAGTGAATTTTTAGAAAGGCATGATTGGTATAAGAAGTCTGCAATGTCTCTTATAAGCTACTTACTTCCTGGCATCTTAACATTGCACATTGATGGGACATAAGCAATTTCAAGAGGAAAAATATTGTTTCTTTAGTTCTTGCCTTTTATCTAGCATAAATGCAAAGTAGATGATGTTTCACTGTTCTGACCAGTCAGGTCATGATATGTGTTTTGGACTTTCTGCATCAAACTGCAGATTTGATACACTGGGTAATGGTGTATCTTATTTTAAATTCTGAAGTAGTAAGTCTTAAATGTGACAGCTGGAATTACAAAGATGTCTGTACATCTGGATGCAGACTTAGCATTACTGATTCTTTTTTTCTCTTCAGTAATAAAAGACATGTAGTTATAAAAGACTGTATGTTATTGTTTGGTTTACATGAACAGCAAACAGACCAATAGTTACATGCGGCTTATGCCAACTTCGGCTGGTGACTCCTGTGAGTAGTTTGTTCTACAATTCTACACCATGTCCTCACTGAAGTGTAAACTTCTTTGATGCGGGAGTGGTGTAATTTGTAATTTTCACTTCTCTTTTTCACTCACATTTGTGCAAACTCAGTGAAGCAATATTTGGACCTTGCATTTTATTATGCTTATTCACAGACTGTAATATACTTAAGGAGAGGCAAGTGTCTTTGATATTGGCAATGCTCATTTAGGTTCTCCTAGGGTACAAACCTGAAAGCTTTTTGTTTTGCTGCAGTAACAAAGGTGTTCTTCTCTCTAAGTGGGAATGCATCTCAAGGAATTTGAGAAATTAAATGAGTGTTGGTTTAATTGCTTTTAAGTATGAAGTTGTGTCATGAGCTGATATTTGGGGGCTACCGCTGCTTTAGTACCTGGGAAACATAACAACAGGGACGTGCAAGACAAATTTATTTAAAGCTGAGTAAGTGTGCAAAGTGTCACTTGAATAAGAAGTGTAGAAAACGCCTTTGGTGATATGTCTGTCCCACTGGCGTTTTGTGCAAATTACTAAATTTTCCAAAGTCAAATTTACTAATAAAGTAGTCTTAAAATGCAAATGCTGCAGTGCAGCATTTGTATAAACACAACCTGTCAGGGGAGAACAACCTGTATTAAACACTGGTCTGTTTACTCTGACACTTAATTTTGAGACTCCTTCGGTTTGATAGGTTTTTCGATTGTTTGGTTCCCTGTGTGTGGTCTTGCATCCCAAACACATTATCTAATAGTGATACGAAGAATCAGGTCAGTTCCTGAGACTGTTTGATGCTGTGTCAAGACCCGGTTAGGACAACCCAGGAAGCTTCAGATTGGACCCCCTTGTTTTCTAAACTCCTTCTCAGAAAGGAGCCAAGGTGCATCTGGATCCAACCTTTGTCTCAAACCTAGCTATCCCAGGAAGAACGATTAACATGTCACTGTCAGAGCAAATGCTCGACCATCCAATACCCCTTGATCAGATTAAGGTGAAACAACACCCCATGTCTGTATTTGAATATTAGGTTTAATTAAAGCTGAAGAAGGAATACTGATACTTTAATTATTATCTTAGGCTGCATGATGGTAAGGGCTGACATTTAGATCACAAGAGTACAATACATACGTGTTCAAGCTGCATGTCCTGAGAAAAAATCGTGGTTAGGCCTTGCATTACTTAATGATTTATGAAGGAAGGAAGAGAGAAAAAAGGAGAAGAAAAGTTAGAGATAGATAACAGCAAATCACCAGTCCTGGGTTGGGCCAGCCAATGGGGGAGGGTTGGTGTCAGTGAGGTTCCCAAAAGCCGCCATTGCAGCCCCCGGGTTTATAGGCCTAATTTCCTTGTTATCAAGGAGGTGTAAGATTGAGTCATAAAGCCTGAGCAGCTAGAGTGAACCTCTGCCCCCTCATCCTTGTCATTATCTCAATGATGTATATCGGCCATATGCAGGCCATCAGCGTTGTCTCCATCCTCTCAGGCAGGCCTTTTGGGATGCAAACAAGACTTTGTTCAAGGGGTGACAATTGGGTTTCAACACCACTTCCCGAAAGTGCAGGTCCTGAGGGCTGGTCCCTCACATGCTGCTCTGTGACAAGTCCAGATAATGATAGTTTTTCTTTGTTCTATTGGTTAGTAATAGTGGCCTGCTGAATTCCACCCTGGCACATTGATAAGAATTAAGCTGTCCTTAGTTTACTCTTTATACAAACCATAGTTCCAAACCCTGTGGGAAACAGGAAAGTTTCTATCTGTCATTCTCTTAAAGGCAGCAAAATGTAAAATGAAAGTTTAATGTTGACCTGCCTCCCTGTGTAGTTGTCAGGATTGGGAAAGGAAAGCAGTGGTAATGATGTGCTTTACTAAATTGTCATGCAGATTGGTTTTGTCATGCCTTCGTCACAAGGTGCAGAATAAAAGGCAAATTACTAATAAAAGGCAAATTACCAATTACCTTACAGAAGAGAAAACAAAAGGAAAAACAGTTCTGTGTAATAGTGTACTTTTGTTCTTCTGCTCCTTCTCTTAGACAAATTTGCAGACCTTAAATGGTGGAGAATTCTATGTCTGTATCGTTTTATAAAGCAGAGGTGTGTACTGTATGATACTTACAGTTTTAGAACACCTTGAGAGCTGACATTTGTATTTAAAATGTCAGGGATCTTTGTCAGGGAGCATTAAAGGCTATGAAATACCCTGTGTTGGTAGTCTGCATAGAACTTTCTCTGAGCTCAAGCTACCATGCTGACCATTTTACGTGGTATTTTAACTTACTAGGATAGCCATGCAGATATCTGAAAACAGTCAGTTCTTAATGTTTGTAAATACTTTCAGCTGAAAAGGTAGATGGCTCAGGAATATAATTTCTTACTTTTTGATGAATTGTTGTTATTTTCCATGCTAGAAAAAATGGGAATGGTGCTTTTCATAATTTAAAATGTTGTTTAATAGCTCTTCATGCAAATTAAACTGTCCAGCCTAAGTCTATATATGTATTTGAAGCCCTTGTAAGCAAAGGCTGAAGTAGATTCTTGGATGTGAAAAACACTGAGCTTCGCTCTTAAATTTGTGAAGGTAATTGCAGTGTAACTTCCAGAAGGGGAGAAAGAGGATTACCTTGGGATGACCAAGTAAACCAGTAAACCTGGGATAGCAAACTCACTTTCTAGTACATATAAACACTACCACAGAAGCTGGAACAGGCAAAATTTGGCTTCTGTATGTAGCCTTCCATCTTTGAGCCTAGCAATGTCTCTCGGGTTGTCTTGCAGGATATAATCATTAAGAGAGAAGCATGTCAAGTGTAATGCATTTAGTAATCAAATTGCTTTTTTATTGTAATATTAGGATAGTAGTAATGGACAGCTTATAATAACTGAAAAATCAACAGTGCCTTTGTATAAAAAGGAACATTTTAATAATGTGGGGATTTTTTCCCATTTTGGGAACCAGAAAAGATCAAGCCTTGGTGGACTTGGGTTTAATGCATCCTATTCCCCTTTACACTGAGTGGAAAGGTACAAGTCATTAAGGGGGTTGCCAGAGGCAAGCGGAAGCTCTCTGTGGTAGAAGCCAAACTGATGTAACATTACAGAGGAAGTGGCATAGGTTATGCCTTTATGAGGATGCTTGGGGAGTTCCCGTTGCCCTTTGGGACTGGCTCACACACTGGAAGGAAGAATTCGCAGAAATGAGGAAAGCTACTGGGAATGGCTAACTTGTGGGGAAGAAGCACAAGGGATGTGAGAAGACCTCAGTGCTAAGGGCCAACATGACAATGCCTGTATTGCAAATCGAAGAGCCCAATGGGAAACAGATTGTCAACCATGAAGATGACCAGGCAGCACAGACCACACAAGTAAACAAAGACCTTGGTTAGGAGTATAAATGGCAGCTACTTGTTTCTTGAAGGACTCACAGAATAGCATCCTCCAGAACTAGCCAGGCTTGTAGACACAAATCAGAAAATGATTAGGGTGCCTAAGACATTCACCTGGTGATACAAATCCAAGTGCTTCATCAACACGGAAGTACTTGAGACTGCTCACAGTGTATCCACTGCAGCTGAAGCACATGGTTAAGATGTACTCTCTGGTTGGGGTACAGATGCTAATGTTTTGTTCTGCCTTCTTGGTTTCCCATTGTTGTATTGTTGGGAGCACTTGTAGTCTTAACTATGGCTGTTATAGTCTTGTATATAGATCTTGTATAAAGATCTGGAAACCAATGCAGAAGAGAAAGTGTGAAATTAAGATGTGAGTAACTTCTTACTACTTCTTGTCAGATGAACGAGTGCTGCTGAGGTGTCAAGCAGTGGTGAAATGTACCTCGGCCTACAGAGCTAACTTCACCCAAGCAATTAGAGTGATGCAGGCCTGTAAGTCTGACCTTATGGTACAGACTACTCTGTTCAGCAAGGAAGGGGGAAGTAGTGAGAAGCACTTTTCTGCAGTGTTCCACAGAACACTGCACTTCAGTGTTCTTTTAATTAATAATCACTCTTCTACAGAGGGAATAATAAAAAAAACCCACCCAGTTAATGTGTGCTGATTAATGCATTTAATCTGTCACAACATAAACTGTGACACCATAAAACTTTGAAATGTGTATTTTATGAAGGTGAAACCATTACCAGTTTACTTTGAGCCTGAGTGATACGATCTTCTTTTTTGAGGTTTTGTTCTTGGTAAATATTTTGAAGATTGTGTTAGTATTGTGAGGAAGGGAGATGTGTGGCTTTCTGACTTACCATACCATGAAAAACAGCTTGGCATTTGTCAAAATGGTCACTACAGTTACTGAAAATAATGAGATTAATAGACATGTATTATGTAAGCAGACAAAACCTTGTCTGCAAATGTTTTCTGACCTTGTGTGTATCCCTGTATCCTGTAGTCCTGCAGTCTGTTTCACAAGGTCAAAACCAATATGGAATGCCTCAGGAATGTATGTCCCAGAAATACACAAGTTTTTTACTTGGAGCTTGATTTGTACATTCATATAACCTTATTCTGTAGAGGAACTGGTGTAACATTTGGGAAGGCAGTTAGAAATCATTGAATTCTGCATTGAATTTTGCTGTAGACATACATTATTTGACTATGGATATTAGTTTTTCCCTAAAAAGAAGTTTGATTGAATTAGCTAGGCATTTCAGAATAACTTAAATAATTAATAACTTTTTCTATTTCTGTTCACAGATGCATTGTTTTAAAAACAACTGTAATTTATACTTATTCCTTTACTTAGATGTCAGTTTTCATCATGTAGCGTAAGTCATTTCTGTGAAGGATACACTACATTAACCCATTTACTTAAGTGTTTGATATGTTCTTATCTCTAATGTTTATTCTTGCTTTTGGGTATGTATCTTGTGGCTTTTTCTACTTCAGTTAACTTGTGTTTGTGTACATGTATATTTGTCTGGTTCTGAGAGAAGATTTTGAGAAAATATTCTTGATTGCATGTTTGTTTCTGAAAGTCTTTCCTGGGCATCACATCTTAGAAATGTTTGATTTTATTTTTTTTTTAACTTAGTTAGCACAAGGAGATCTTTTTTCAACAACAATTTGTTCTTCTTTGTTTGTTTGCTTCTCTTGACAGAGACACTGGGATTACTTAGGCTTTTGCCTAAGGCCACAGCAATAGTGAATAATGTGTATAGAAGGGGGGTGTTGTTGGGAAGAATGAATTTCAGGAGTTGTTTCACTTTTATATCAAGCTCTTTCTCTGGAACAGTGATAACATTACTAGTAATCTTGTCTTTTACTTTTTAGTGTGGACCTGACAAGCTTGTTTCTTCTGGTGTCAGTAACAGGACTTCTACCATGAACACTTCTACTCCAGCTAAAGGTATACATAAAAAAATATTTTTATCACAGTTTTTTAACAGAGTGTGTTTTCTCTGTAAATGGTAGTGCTGTTGCTGGTGGTGTTTATGATCACCATAAGCAGCCTTGCCAAGCCTGAGCTTCAATCTGACTCCAATATAAGAGCTACTGGAGTCCATCCAATACAGTGACAATATTGAGGAGCTCCAAAACAGGTCAGCTGAACTGGGAAAAAAAATATTTTCTGTAGTAATCATTAAGCAAGTAATCTTCTGTACAGTGCCTACTCAATTCTTCTGTGGTTGTGCATTTGAAAGGAATTTGCTTCGAAGTATTCAAGGCTATCAGGATCACAGAAATGGAAGATTATCATCCTGTATCAGTCTCAGTTTGGTGGAACATCGGGCACATTCTGTGGATAAAGAGTTCAGCTGGTTCCCTTTGGTATTCTTGTTCCCGCTTTCTACCTTACTTCCAGAGCTTCTTGAGCAGCAGCACAGTTCTATGATTTGCTTACAGATATTTTCCTGCCCGTTCTTGTTCCCAGACAGTCTTTCCATGGGCTGAGGTGAATGGTAGTGGTTTTGCAAGGAAAGGAGTAGGAAGAATTATATTTAGGATTTTTTCTTGATCTGAATCACCACATATCTTCACAGATTGTTCTTCAGCAGAATTTTTTGTTGTTTTTTTTGGAGATGGTGGGAAATTGGACAGGCAGATGCAAGGTAAGGAAGATGGGTCAGCTTAAACAACATGATGGCTCCGTGTGAAACCACAGCCACATGCTTCTTCAAGCATGTTACACTACAGATCCAGCTGGTGGCCAGTCACAAGTGGTGTTCCTCAGGGCTCAGTGTTGGGGCCATTTCTGTTTAACCTCTTTATTGATGATCTCGATAAGGACACAGAGTGTATTTTCAGTAAGTTTGCAGATGACATCAAACTGGGCAGGAGTCTTGATCTGCATGAGGGTTGGGAGGCCCTACAGAGAGACTTGGATAGATTAGATCATTGGGCTGACGTTAATGGTCTGGGCTTCAACAAGGGGGAAGTGTGGCTGGAAAGTGGCAGAAAAGGACCTGGGGGGTTCTAACTGACAAGAGGCTGAACATGAGCCAGCAGTGTGCCCAAGTGGCCAAGAAAGTCAATGGCATCCTGGCCTGTATTAGAAATAGTGTGACCAGCAGAAGCAGAGAGGTGATTGTCCCCCTGTACTCAGCACTGGTGAGGCCACACCTGGAGTGTTGTGTCCCAGTTTTGGGCACCTCAATTCAAGAGAGATGCCAAGATACTGGAGTGAGTACAGAGGAGGGCAAAAAAGCTCGTGAAGGGCCTAGAGGAAAAAATCTTATGAAGAACACTTGAAGGAGCTGGGAATGTTTAGTTTGAGGAAGAGGAGGCTGAGGGGGGAGACCTCATCAGTCTCTGCAACTCCTTGGAAGATCATTGTAGAGAAGTTGGTGCTGGTCTCTTCTCACAGGTAATTAGCAACAGAACAAGAGGGAATGGCTTCAAGCTGCAACAGGGGAGGTTTAGACTGGACTTCAGGAAATTTTTTTTCACAAAAAGAGTAGCTAGACACTGGAATAGGCTGCCCAGGGAGGTGGTTGAGTCACCATCCCTGGATGGGTTTAAGGGTGGTTTGGATGTGGTGTTTGTGGATATGGTTTAGGGGAGAACTTTGTAGAGTAGGGATGATG